>NC_088397.1:3891456-3896456 GCF_034236695.1 Oncorhynchus nerka
AGGTCAGGAACAGAACAGGATGTAGAGACTCAGAAACAACCTGTCAGGAGGTCAGGAACAGGATGTAAAGACTCAGAAACAACCTGTCTGGAGGTGAAGAACAGGATGTAGAGACTCAGAAACAACCTGTCTGGAGGTCAGGAACAGGATGTAGAGACTCAGAAACACCCTGTCTGGAGGTCAGGAACAGGATGTAGAGACTCAGAAACAACCTGTCAGAGAGAGAGAGAGAGAGAGAGAGAGAGAGAAAGAGAGAGAGAGAGAGAGAGGCAGGCGTCTTTCCAGGTTGTCAGGACAGGTAGTCAGGACGTCAGGACAGGTCGTCAGGACAGGTCGTCAGGACAGGTAGTCAGGACGTCAGGACAGGTAGTCAGGACAGGTAGTCAGGACGTCAGGACAGGTCGTCAGGACAGGTCGTCAGGACAGGTAGTCAGGACGTCAGGACAGGTAGTCAGGACAGGTAGTCAGGACGTCAGGACAGGTAGTCAGGACAGGTAGTCAGGACGTCAGGACAGGTAGTCAGGACAAGTAGTCAGGACGTCAGGACAGGTAGTCAGGACAGGTAGTCAGGACGTCAGGACAGGTCGTCAGGACAGGTCGTCAGGACAGGTAGTCAGGACGTCAGGATAGGTAGTCAGGACAGGTAGTCAGGACGTCAGGACAGGTAGTCAGGACAGGTAGTCAGGACGTCAGGACAGGTCGTCAGGACGTCAGGACAGGTAGTCAGGACAGGTAGTCAGGACGTCAGGACAGGTAGTCAGGACAGGTAGTCAGGATGTCAGGACAGGTCGTCAGGACAGGTCGTCAGGACAGGTAGTCAGGACATGTAGTCAGGACGTCGGGAGATGATGGTAAAAGCGCTAGTGAGGACTATTACCAACAAGTGGGCTTGTGGGTCGCCAGGGCGTTGTGGACGGTGACGGAGGATGGCTCCGTGCTCCGTGCGTCGCGGGTTCAATCCCGCTGCTAGCTTTTACCCTATCCTGAACTTTAACCCTCACCTTCACCATTCAGAATTAATACATAAACTTAACCGTAACCCTATTACAAACTTTACCATAGAAATACGACATTTGGAGAAACAGATTTATTTGATGAAACAAATACATTAGATGTTTGGAGAAACGTGTACAAACCTCCTCCCTCCTCCGGCCTCTTGTCTTCCTCCTCCTCCTCCTCTTCTTCCTCCTCCCTCCTCCGGCCTCTTGTCTTCCTCCTCCTCCTCCTCTTCTTCCCCCTCCTCCTCCTCTTCTTCCTCCCACCTCCTCCTGCCTCTTCACTTCCTCCTTCCTCCTTTCTTCTCCTCCTCTTCTTCCTCCTCCTCCTCCTCTTCTTCCTCCCACCTCCTCCTGCCTCTTCACTTCCTCCTTCCTCCTTTCTTCTCCTCCTCTTCTTCCTCCTCCTCCTCCTCTCTTCTTCCTCCCACCTCCTCCTGCCTCTTCACTTCCTCCTTCCTCCTTTCTTCTCCTCCTCTTCTTCCTCCTCCTCCTCCTCTTCTTCCTCCCACCTCCTCCTGCCTCTTCACTTCCTCCTTCCTCCTTTCTTCTCCTCCTCTTCTTCCTCCTCCTCCTCCTCTTCTTCCTCCCACCTCCTCCTGCCTCTTCACTTCCTCCCTCCTCCTTCCTTCTCCTCCTCTTCTTCCTCCCTCCTCCTTCCTTCTCCTCCTCTTCTTCCTCCTCCTCCTGCCTCTTCACCTCCTCCCTCCTCCTCCTGTCTCTTCACCTCCCTCCTCCTCCCTCCTCCTCCTTCTCTTCTTCCTCCTCCTCCTCCTCCTCCTCCTCTTCCTTCCCGTCTCCTGCTAGCAGACTGGGACAGCTGTTGGGCACCCAGGAGACAGACAGTGACAAGCTCTGTTTGCTCACGTCTCTTTCTCAACAACATCTGTACAAATATACCCTTGGAGGCGAGGACTGACGTCAGGATAGTATGATACAGAATGTCACGGGGAGCGGCAGACTAGAGCCCTTGTGTTGTACAGAATACCATCGGGGTTTGGTCTGAAGATGGGATACGATACAGCGTCCTAATTGGTAGAATGTGTATTTATTTAATTTCTTTATTCGTTTTTTTCATAGCTTATGTCCCCATGTGACCCCAAACGAATAATTATGACAAGACAATCCGTAGAATTGCAGGAAATGAACTTTGTTTCTCTCCCCTGCCAAGACGAGGGGCCGCTAGAACGTTTTGCTGAATGACGTGGCCTCCTCCAAACAGGGGAGGAGCTTAGGGCCCAGGATAACACTGAATGTCTGATATTGGTCCCAGGATAACACTGAATGTCTAATATAGGTCCCAGGATAACACTGAATGTCTAATACAGGCCCCAGGATAACACTGAATGTCTAATATAGGTCCCAGGATAACACTGAATGTCTAATATAGGTCCCAGGATAACACTGAATGTCTAATATACGTCCCAGGATAACACTGAATGTCTAATATAGGTCCCAGGATAACACTGAATTCGTAATATTGGTCCCAGGATAACACTGAATGTCTAATATTGGTCCCAGGATAACACTGAATCTCTAATATACGTCCCAGGATAACACTGAATGTCTAATATAGGTCCCAGGATAACACTGAATGTCTAATATTGGTCCCAGGATAACACTGAATATCTAATATTGGTCCCAGGATAACACTGAATGTCTAATATTGGTCCCAGGATAACACTGAATTTATAATATTGGTCCCAGGATAACACTGAATTTATAATATTGGTCCCAGGATAACACTGAATATCTAATACTGGTCCCAGGATAACACTGAATGTCTAATATTGGTCCCAGGATAACACTGAATTCATAATACTGGTCCCAGGATAACACTGAATATCTAATATTGGTCACAGGCTGAAAATCTTTAAAGAACCCGTCATCTACAATAACAGTGGAATGATATTGTTTCACAATGTCCCCCCCCCTTCCTATTGCCAGAAAACCTCTTGTAGTCAATTAAACAACAGACCATTACATTTGGCAACAGGAGATTTGCTGGCCCCAGTTAATTTGGCAACAGGAGATTTGCTGGTCCCAGTTAATTTGGCAACAGGAGATTTGCTGGTCCCAGTTAATTTAACCACAGGAGTTTTGCTGGTCCCAGTTAATTTGTAGACAGGAAATTTGCTGGTCCCAGTTAATTTGACAACAGGAGACAGTTTGTTGTTGAATTGTTACCAGTAGCACCTTTTAGTTCTCTGAAGCACATCACAGCAGGTTAGAGCTCCTCTTGCACTGAACAGAAATGCCTCCTGTATTGTAATGAATCGCTTGGAAAGGTAGGACCATCTTGGCTTGGTCTGAAGATGGGATATGACAGCGTCACATTTGGTAGAACAACGTATATTTGTTTTTTAATTAATTTATATTTTATTAATAAAAACGACTTTATACTTGTTCATCTTTATTTCTGATAGGACCTTGCAATTATTCTTAAATAGTAATTATAAGCAATAACTATTTAATCACGCTTGTACAACAACGTTTGATATGTCAATTCAACATAATTAGCGGACTGTAAAATAAAAGCATTAACCCAATTCCCCCCCGGGCATATTCCCTCTAAAACCTGGCTCTAACTGTTTAACAATGAAGTGTTTGATGAGGCCAAACTTTGCTGCAGGCTTTTTCCTCTTGATGCCCTGTAAAGATCAACACAAATGGGAAACTCACGTTTAAAAATGTCAAACTCACCTGTATTACCGGCACACACAGCAGTATACAGTATACCACACATTACATTGATGCCCCATCATGAGATAAAGCCTGTCCTCCATCTTTGATGTTCGTAACAGTAATTATTCAAACTAATGCCTTTCACAGCTTTTTAAAGAGCTAGTGCTGCCAAAAAAAGTGATATCCCTGTGTTTTATATATATAAAAAACATATAACATATATATATATTTCCACACAATAAGGTTGGAATAATACTGTGAAATTGTGAAAATGATGATAATGCCCTTTTAGTCTAGAGCTGTTTGATAAAGGTAGACTGAAATGTCATCTTGTTTGGCTGGGTGGGATATTTGGACCCTTAAAGCCCCAGCCGAGTTTAATAGACCAATAACATAGAGAGTTTTCCCTCCTCTCGGCCAATAGCAGCTACTTTACAGGTTACACATCCCTCCCCATTAGGCTCCTCCAATTAGGCCCCTCTCTCTCTCTCAGACCACTCCCACACAGTCCTGGCATAATTCTTGCTTGAGAAATTGCATTATTTTTTGCCAAGAAGCCTTATAGTTTCTTTATGACCATATTAATTGAAAACAATCCTATTAAGGTACTTAATTGCTACTCAGAAATGATTTGATATTGAGATTTAAAATAAATAAGTTTATTAAGCTCAAATGAATCCCAACGGGAACATGTAGATGGCCGAAGTGAAGAACATAGAGGTTAATATGAAGAACGTCAACAACACAAGCAGATTAAAACTCAACCGGTTCCAGAACCCGAATGCCCCGCCTCATTTCACTCGTCAGCTGACATTGCACCAATCATGACGCTCGAAAAACAAACCACGCCTACCTTTATTTGGCTGTGGATTTAACTTTTAGGGGCAGTATTGAGTCGCTTGGATGAAAGGTGCCATATCAAACGGCCTGCTCCTCAGTCATAGTTGCCCCTTATTTGCATATTATTATTAGTATTGGATAGAAAACACTCTGAAGTTTCTAAAACTGTTTGAATTATGTCTGTGATAATTAACAGAACTCTTATAGTAGGCAAAAAAAACTTTTTTTTTCTGGAGGTGGCATATTTTCAACCGAGGTCTCATTGAAATTACAGCGAGATATGGATGAGTTTTCACTTCCTACTTCTTCCACTAGATGTCAGCAGTCAATAGAACTGTGTCTGATGACTCTAATGTGAAGGGGGGTCGATTGACACAGGAAATAGCCACCACAGCCATGAGTTGACCATGCTTTCACCAGGCGCGTTCACAGGGGAAGGACTTGTGTTCCATCGCTCATCTGAAGTCATTCTAATTCTCC
>NC_088397.1:3903956-4031456 GCF_034236695.1 Oncorhynchus nerka
AATGTTACTGTACGATAATGGAACCGTGTTTGGAAAACAGAATGTACTGTACGATAATGAAACACACACACATCCTACACAGAATGTACTGGCGCTACCTTCCCAATAAACAGAAAGCCTTTTTATAGTCATAACAGAATGTACTGTAGTTGAAAATGAAACTGATCCTAACAGAATGTTTTTCTGGGACCCGTCTGAAACTTCATAAAAACAGAACTGTTTGAAATACGATAATGAAACCGGAACCACCTAACAGAATGTAGAGGGACAAAGATAATGAAACCGTATCCTAACAGAATGTACTGGATGATAGAAGTTGTGAAAATACATATTCTACTATTAATATAACGGACATTTAATTTAGCTTGTTCAATTTTCAATCACCTGACCACAAAGATGAATAGTTACTTGTCGCATATGGCTACTCACTGTTTGGAAAACAAACGGCACAGACACACACACACACACACACACACACACACACACACACACACACACACACACACACACTGGCACCTTCCCAATTCAAACAGCAGACAGCCTTTTTATAGTCATTAATCTACACATATAGAAGTGTCAGTTGAAATATTGGATCTGATCGCTCCCTCAGCTCTGTTTTTCTGGGACCCACCTGGCTTCATAAAAACAGAACTGTTTGAAAGCTCAACCCTCTCTCTTTTGCAACAAACCCCAACCACGCTCTCTAAGATAATTGACAGAGGGACAAAGAGACACAGGATAGAGGAGACACAGGAGAGAGAGAGACAGAGAGAGAGAGAGAGGGAAGAGAGACACAGGGAAGAGGAGAGAGGATAGAGAGACTGAGGCCTCTCTGAATTGGATTGATGGGTGAACATGAGAAGTAGCCTGGATTCTTCTAGAGTGGGACTTTTCAATCAAACACAGGATAGCCATGATGAATGTCATCAAAGAGGCATAGAAGAGGAGACCTGTCACAGACACACATAGAGGAGACACAGGACAGACAGACACACAAGACAGACACACAAGACAGACACAGGGAAGACACACACACATGAGGAGACACAGGGAAGAGGAGACACAGGGACACACACACAGGGAAGAGGAGACACAGGGAAGAGGAGACACAGGGAAGAGGAGACACAGGATAGAGGAGACACAGGATAGAGGAGACACAGGATCAGGAGACACAGGATGCCCTGGCACCCTAGTCTGTTAGAAAAGGTTTCAAAGAGTTCTGTCCCTCTAAGTCTTTTCTTCTGTAGGGGACAGTGCTATCTGCCTGCCCACCTGAGTGAGCACATGAACACAGGTCACACACACACACACGACTCAGCTTTGGTCCAGCTCACCCTCTCAGCTTTTGGCCATCTAAACCCTGCATTACTGTCTGCCTGCTTTAGGAGAAACAGGGACGATTGGTTTAGAGACAGGGAGTATGAATATTGATTGAGTATTTACAGATTGAGGAGTACATTGATTGGTTAGGATAGATTGGTTTAGACACAGGATATTGATTGGTTTAGTATGGAATATTGATTGGTTTAGACAATAGGGTTAAGAGGAGACACAGGGAAGAGGAGACGATTGGTTTAGGAATAGAGGTTTAGACAATATTGATTGGTTTAGAGACACATTGGATAGAGGAATACACAGGATATTGAGGAGTATGTAATATTGAGGATAGATTGGAGACACAGGATAGATTGGTTTAGACACAGGATTGGTTTAGTATTTAATATTGATTGGTTATGTATTTAATTTTGATTGGTTTAGTATTTAATATTGGGAAGAGGAGACAATCAGGAATTAGAAACCTGGAGACACAGGATGTGAGGAGACACAGGATAGAGGAGACACAGGATAGAGGAGACACAGGATCAGAGGAGACACAGGGAAGAGGAGACACAGGGTTTTCACCTGTAAGAGGAGACACAGGATAGAATGGGCGCCGACAATCAGGATAGAGGAGACCAATCACATGGCATGTTTCCACTGAGGGACAATCACATGGCATGTTTTCACCTGAGGAGACAATCAGGGAAGAGGAGACACAGGGAACCTGTAATGAGGAGATCACAGGGAAGAGGAGACACAGGGAAGAGGAGACACAGGGATGAGGAGACACAGGGATCAGAGGAGACACAGGGAAGAGGGCATGTTTTCAGGGAAGAGGCCGTCCTCAACAATCAGGATGAGGAGACACAGGATGTTTTCAGAGGAGACAATCAGGATAGAGGAGACACAGGATAGAGAATGTGTCCCAAATGGCACCCTAGTTCAACCAATCACATGGCATGTTTCCAAAATGGGCGCCGTCTCAACCAATCACATGGCATGTGAAATGGGCGCCGTTTCCAAAAGGCATGTTCTTCAGCTGTCCCCAACCAGAACCATGGCAGGTTGTTCAAAGGGTTCTCCTATGGGGACAGCCGAAGAACCTGTCTTCACCTGGCCTCACCTGGTTCTGGCTCTAATCACCAGGTCACCATCTCTGTCTTCACCTGGCACACCTGGTTCTGGCTCTAATCACCAGGTCACCATCTCTGTCTTCACCTGGCCTCACCTGGTTCTGGCTCTAATCACCAGGTCACCTGTATCTCTCTCATGGCTTCACCTGGCACACCTGGTTCTGGCTCTAATCACCAGGTCACCATCTCTGTCTTCACCTGGCACACCTGGTTCTGGCTCTAATCACCAGGTCACCCTCTCTGTCTTCACCTGGCATGTTTTACGTAATGGGCAGTCAGCTCACATGGCATCTTTCTGCATTCACCAATCACATGGCATGCTTTCACGCTGTAATGGGCAGTCAACCAATCACATGGCATTTTGATTCACATGGTTTACTGTAATGGGCATTAACAATCATTGGATTGGTACTGTAATAGTCACATGGCATGTTTTCACCTGTATAGCCGTTGATTGGTTTTTCACTGTATGTAATATTGATTGGTTATGTATTTAATATTGATTGGTTTTATTTATATTGATTGGTTTGTATTTCATATTGATTGGTTTAGTATGTAATATTGATTGGTTTAGTATGTAATATTGATTGGTTATGTATGTAATATTGATTGGTTATGTATGTAATATTGATTGGTTATGTATGTAATATTGATTGGTTTAGTATGTAATATTGAACCAATCACATGCATGTTTTCATGGTTTAGTATTTAATATTGATTGGTTTAGTATTTAATATTGATTGGTTTAGTATGTAATATTGATTGGTTATGTATGTAATATTGATTGGTTATGTATGTAATATTGATTGGTTTTTATGTAATATTGATTGGTTTAGTATTTAATATTGATTGGTTTAGTATTTAATATTGATTGGTTTAGTATTTAATATTGATTGGTTTAGTATTAATATTGATTCACATGGCATTTTAGTATAGGGCGCCGTCCTCAACCAATCACATGGCATTAATATTGATTGTTTAGTATGTAATATTGATTGGTTTTTCAGTATTTAATATTGATTGGTTATGTATTTAATATTGATTGGTTTGTATTTAATAATGATTGGTTTGTATTTAATATTGATTGGCATGTTTTCACTGTATTGAATAATTGATTGTTTTCACCTGTAATATTTAATATTGATTTTCACCTGTTTAGTAATCACATTTAATATTGGTTGAACCAATACATGGCATGTAATGGGCGCCGTTTAACCAATCACATGGCATTTTTCACCTGAATCGCCATTATGGGCGCCTGTCCTCAACCAATCACATGGCATTTTTCACCTGTAATGGGCGCCGTCCTCAACCAATCACATGGCATGTTTTCACTGTAATGGGCGCCGTCCTCAACCAATCACATGGCATGTTTTCACTGTAATGGGCACCGTCCTCAACCAATCACATGGCATGTTTTCACTGTAATGGGCACCGTCCTCAACCAATCACATGGCATGTTTTCACCTGTAATGGGCACCGTCCTCAACCAATCACATGGCATGTTTTCACCTGTAATGGGCACCGTCCTCAACCAATCACATGGCATGTTTTCACCTGTAATGGGCGCCGTCCTCAACCAATCACCTTCACATTATTCACTTTAATGGCTACTGTAAATCAGACAGTGCAGTTGGATTAACAATCATTTAAGCTTTCACCCGATATAAGACCCTTGTACGTCCCTACATGTTTACTATCCATCATATTTATGATTATTTATTTCAATTGCCCTCCAGTGTTCCCAGAAGATGTCCCGCTAGCGGGATGCCTATCCCACAGAGGTTTTCAAGGATGCTCAGTGATGTTCAGGAACAGGTTAGATTGTTTCTTTAAGGATGCTCAGTGATGTTCAGGAACACGTTAGATTGTTTCTTTAAGGATGCTCAGTGATGTTCAGGAACAGGTTAGATTGTTTCTTTAAGGATGCTCAGTGATGTTCAGGAACACGTTAGATTGTTTCTTTAAGGATGCTCAGTGATGTTCATGAACAGGTTAGATTGTTTCTTTAAGGATGCTCAGTGATGATCAGGAACACGTTAGATTGTTTCTTTAAGGATGCTCAGTGATGTTCAGGAACATGTTAGTAGCTGTGATATTGGGGTACACTTAGATTGTTTCTTTAAGGAAGTGATGTTCATGCTCCAACTAGTGTTTAAGGATGCTCAGTGGTATTCAGTGATATTGGTGATGATCAGGAACACGTACCTTCAAGGTTCAGAGGTACCTCCTCTCAGTAGCTTTGGTATTGGGTTTCCTTCAAGGTGTGTTGAGATACCTCCTTTCTCAGTAACTTTGGTATTACATTGTTTCCTTCAAGGTGTGTTGAGATACCTCCTCTCAGTAACTTTGGTATTGGGTTTCCTTCAAGGTGTGTTGAGATACCTCCTCTCAGTAACTTTGGTATTGGGTTTCCTTCAAGGTGTGTTGAGATACCTCCTCTCAGTAGCTTTGGTATTGGGTTTCCTTCAAGGTGTGTTGAGATACCTCCTCTCAGTAGCTTTGGTATTGGGTTTCCTTCAAGGTGTGTTGAGATACCTCCTCTCAGTAGCTTTGGTATTGGGTTTCCTTCAAGGTGTGTTGAGATACCTCCTCTCAGTAGCTTTGGTATTGGGTTTCCTTCAAGGTGTGTTGAGATACCTCCTCTCAGTAGCTTTGGTATTGGGTTTCCTTCAGGGTGTGTTGAGATACCTCCTCTCAGTAGCTTTGGTATTGGGTTTCCTTCAAGGTGTGTTGAGATACCTCCTCTCAGTAGCTTTGGTATTGGGTTTCCTTCAAGGTGTGTTAAGATACCTCCTCTCAGTAACTTTGGTATTGGGTTTCCTTCAAAGTGTGTTGAGATACCTCCTCTCAGTAGCTTTGGTATTGGGTTTCCTTCAAGGTGTGTTGAGATACCTCCTCTCAGTAGCTTTGGTATTGGGTTTCCTTCAAGGTGTGTTGAGATACCTCCTCTCAGTAGGTGTGATAGCGGGGAACCTTCTAGGTGTATAAATACCACGGAGACTCTCCTGAGACTTTCACCACTGGATGAGGTCAACAAATAATAATATGCAAAAAAAAAGAAGAAGAAGATATGAAGCTCTTAACCTTTGACCTTCTCTGAACCTTCTCCACGGCAGAGTGGATATTATTCAGGTGGGACGAGTCTATAAATAGAGAATAGTTTATGACATCGTCCGATATTAAGGATCTCATTTCCTCCCCGAGTCTCTGTGTTGTAAGCCTGCGCTGCCATTTCCAGTGTTTGGGCTTTGGCACATCAACAAAACAGCTCCGACTCGACCTATAAGCATCAGGAAGGGGGTTGTGATCCCCAGCGCCTCAGGTGGCATTTAACGCCTTTCTCTCTCTCTCTCTACGCACAGCAAAGCATGCTGGGAGAGAAAAAAAAACGATGCTGTCCTTTTGCTGTGGTCAAATTTCTATGTTGTCACATCACATGACAGTGGAACAACAGCCGCTCTGATGCCTCAAAGTACTCTGGGTATTTATCAAACCCAATTTAATTTGTCACATACTCTGAATACAACAGCTACTGACATTACAGTGTACTGCTTGCTTCCAAGCTCTTTCAGTTTGTTATTTGAGAAATAATTTGAGAAATAATTCAAATGTTTATATTCCATCTTATTATTTAATTAATGATTAGTCGTTTTTTTACTAATGTTTCACCTGTGACGTTTCACTACTAAAGTCAACATTCTGACACAGTTAACTACTATAATCAACATTCTGACACAGTTAACTACTAAAGTCAACATTCTGACACAGTTAACTACTAAAGTCAACATTCTGACACAGTTAACTACTATAGTCAGCATTCTGACACAGTTAACTACTATAATCAACATTCTGACACAGTTAACTACTATAGTCAGCATTCTGACACAGTTAACTACTATAATCAACATTCTGACACAGTTAACTACTATAGTCAGCATTCTGACACAGTTAACTACTATAGTCAACATTCTGACACAGTTAACTACTATAGTCAACATTCTGACACAGTTAACTACTATAGTCAGCATTCTGACACAGTTAACTACTATAGTCAACATTCTGACACAGTTAACTACTATAGTCAACATTCTGACACAGTTAACTACTATAGTCAACATTCTGACACAGTTAACTACTATAGTCAACATTCTGACACAGTTAACTACTATAGTCAACATTCTGACACAGTTAACTACTATAGTCAATATTCTGACACAGTTAACTACTATAGTCAGCATTCTGACACAGTTAACTACTATAGTCAACATTCTGACACAGTTAACTACTATAGTCAACATTCTGACACAGTTAACTACTATAGTCAACATTCTGACACAGTCAACTACTAAAGTCAACATTCTGACACAGTTAACTACTAAAGTCAACATTCTGACACAGTTAACTACTATAGTCAATATTCTGACACAGTTAATTACTATAGTCAGCATTCTGACACAGTTAACTACTATAGTCAACATTCTGACACAGTTAATTACTATAGTCAACATCTAGAACTGTCATGTTATTATTCATGCTGTATGTCATGTTATTATTCATGCTGTATGTCATGTTATTATTCATGCTGTATGTCATGTTGTTATTCATGCTGTATGTCATGTTAATATTCATGCTGTATGTCATGTTATTATTCATGTTATTATTCATGTTATTATTCATGTTGTTATTCATGCTGTATGTCATGTTATTATTCATGTTATTATTCATGTTATTATTCATGTTATTATTCATGCTGTATGTCATGTTATTATTCATGCTGTATGTCATGTTATTATTCATGCTGTATGTCATGTTATTATTCATGCTGTATGTCATGTTAATATTCATGCTGTATGTCATGTTATTATTCATGTTATTATTCATGTTATTATTCATGTTATTATTCATGCTGTATGTCATGTTATTATTCATGTTATTATTCATGTTATTATTCATGTTGTTATTCATGCTGTATGTCATGTTATTATTCATGCTGTATGTCATGTTATTATTCATGCTGTATGTCATGTTATTATTCATGCTGTATGTCATGTTATTATTCATGCTGTATGTCATGTTATTATTCATGCTGTATGTCATGTTATTATTCATGCTGTATGTCATGTTATTAATCATGTTATTACTCATGCTGTATGTCATGTTATTACTCATGTTATTACTCATGCTGTATGTCATGTTATTACTCATGTTATTATTCATGCTGTATGTCATGTTATTATTCATGCTGTATGTCATGTTATTATTCATGCTGTATGTCATGTTATTATTCATGCTGTATGTCATGTTATTATTCATGCTGTATGTCATGTTATTATTCATGTTATTATTCATGTTATTATTCATGTTGTTATTCATGCTGTATGTCATGTTAATATTCATGCTGTATGTCATGTTATTATTCATGCTGTATGTCATGTTATTATTCATGCTGTATGTCATGTTATTATTCATGCTGTATGTCATGTTAATATTCATGCTGTATGTCATGTTAATATTCATGCTGTATGTCATGTTAATATTCATGCTGTATGTCATGTTATTATTCATGCTGTATGTCATGTTATTATTCATGCTGTATGTCATGTTATTATTCATGCTGTATGTCATGTTAATATTCATGCTGTATGTCATGTTATTATTCATGCTGTATGTCATGTTATTATTCATGCTGTATGTCATGTTATTATTCATGTTGTTATTCATGCTGTATGTCATGTTATTATTCATGCTGTATGTAATGTTGTTATTCATGTTATTATTCATGTTATTATTCATGTTATTATTCATGTTATTATTCATGCTGTATGTCATGTTATTACTCATGCTGTATGTCATGTTATTATTCATGCTGTATGTCATGTTATTATTCATGTTATTATTCATGTTATTATTCATGTTGTTATTCATGCTGTATGTCATGTTGTTATTCATGTTATTATTCATGTTATTATTATGTTATTATTCATGCTGTATGTCATGTTATTACTCATGCTGTATGTCATGTTATTACTCATGTTATTATTCATGTTATTATTCATGTTATTATTCATGTTATTATTCATGCTGTATGTCATGTTATTATTCATGTTATTATTCATGCTGTATGTCATGTTATTATTCATGCTGTATGTCATGTTATTACTCATGCTGTATGTCATGTTATTATTCATGTTATTATTCATGTTATTACTCATGTTATTCATGCTGTATGTCATGTTATTATTCATGTTATTATTCATGCTGTATGTCATGTTATTATTCATGCTGTATGTCATGTTATTCATGCTGTATGTTATTATTATTCATGCTGTATGTCATGTTATTATTCATGCTGTATGTCATGTTATTATTCATGTTGTCATTATTCATGCTGTATGTCATGTTATTATTCATGTTATTATTCATGTTATTATTCATGTTATTATTCATGCTGTATGTCATGTTATTATTCATGCTGTATGTCATGTTATTATTCATGCTGTATGTCATGTTGTTATTCATGTTATTATTCATGTTATTATTCATGCTGTATGTCATGATATTATTCATGCTCGATGTCATGTTATTATTCATGCTGTATGTCATGTTATTATTCATGCTCTATGTCATGTTATTATTCATGCTTATGTCATGTTATTATTCATGCTCTATGTCATGTTATTATTTATGCTATATGTCATGTTATTATTCATGCTATATGTCATGTTGTTATTCATGCTGTATGTCATGTTATTATTCATGCTCTATGTTATTATTCATGATATTATTCATGCTCTATGTCATGTTATTATTCATGTTATTATTCATGTTATTATCATGTTATTATTCATGCTATATGTCATGTTATTATTCATGTTATTATGTTTATTCATGCTGTATGTCATGTTATTATTCATGCTTATGTCATGTTATTATTCATGCTGTATGTCATGTTATTATTCATGTTATTATTCATGTTATTATTCATGTTATTATTCATGCTGTATGTCATGTTATTATTCATGCTTATTCATGTTATTATTCATGCTGTATGTCATGTTATTATTCATGCTCTATGTCATGTTATTATTCATGCTGTATTCATGTTATTATTCATGCTCTATGTCATGTTATTATTCATGCTTATGTCATGTTATTATTCATGCTCATGTCATGTTATTATTCATGCTCTATGTCATGATATTATTCATGCTGTATGTCATGTTATTATTCATGCTCTATGTCATGTTATTATTCATGCTGTATGTCATGTTATTATTCATGTTATTATTCATGTTATTATTCATGCTGTATGTCATGTTATTATTCATGCTCTATGTCATGTTATTATTCATGCTCTATGTCATGTTATTATTCATGCTGTATGTCATGTTATTATTCATGCTGTATGTCATGTTATTATTCATGCTGTATGTCATGTTATTATTCATGCTGTATGTCATGTTATTATTCATGCTCTATGTCATGTTATTATTCATGCTCTATGTCATGTTATTATTCATGCTGTATGTCATGTTATTATTCATGCTGTATGTCATGATATTATTCATGCTCTATGTCATGTTATTATTCATGCTGTATGTCATGATATTATTCATGCTCTATGTCATGTTATTATTCATGTTATTATTCATGCTGTATGTCATGTTATTATTCATGATATTATTCATGCTCTATGTCATGTTATTATTCATGCTCTATGTCATGTTATTATTCATGCTGTATGTCATGTTATTATTCATGCTCTATGTCATGTTATTATTCATGCTGTATGTCATGATATTATTCATGCTGTATGTCATGTTATTATTCATGCTCTATGTCATGTTATTATTCATGCTCTATGTCATGTTATTATTCATGCTCTATGTCATGTTATTATTCATGCTGTATGTCATGTTATTATTCATGCTGTATGTCATGTTATTATTCATGCTCTATGTCATGATATTATTCATGCTCTATGTCATGTTATTATTCATGTTATTATTCATGCTCTATGTCATGTTAATATTCATGCTGTAAGTCATGTTAATTATTAATGCAGTACCGTCTAGCCATCATCCTGCTCTATACGAGACAGTATTAAGACTCAATTCATTACACATGCTCAGATTATATTGGCCATTTCAAACTCAGATTATAAGACTTCCAAATGGAATCCTTTTCCCTATATAGTTTACTCCTTTTAACCAGTGCCCTATGGAATAGGGAATAGGGTGCCATTTGGACTGTAAAATAGGGGATATGGTGCCATATGGACTCTAAATAGGGAACAGTGTGCGATATGGGCTCTCAATAGGGGATAGGGTGTCATTTGAACTCTAAATGGCATGTTTTCACCTGTAATGGGCGCCGTCCTCAACCAATCACATGGCATGTTTTCACCTGTAATGGGCACCGTCCTCAACCAATCACATGGCATGTTTTCACCTGTAATGGGCGCCGTCCTCAACCAATCACATGGCATGTTTTCACCTGTAATGGGCGCCGTCCTCAACCAATCACATGGCATGTTTTCACTGTAATGGGCACCGTCCTCAACCAATCACATGGCATGTTTTCACTGTCACCGTCCTCAACCAATCACATGGCATGTTTTCACCTGTAATGGGCACCGTCCTCAACCAATCACATGGCATGTTTTCACCTGTAATGGGCGCCGTCCTCAACCAATCACATGGCATGTTTTCACTGTAATGGGCACCGTCCTCAACCAATCACATGGCATGTTTTCACTGTAATGGGCACCGTCCTCAACCAATCACATGGCATGTTTTCACTGTAATGGGCACCGTCCTCAACCAATCACATGGCATGTTTTCACCTGTAATGGGCGCCGTCCTCAACCAATCACATGGCATGTTTTCACTGTAATGGGCGCCGTCCTCAACCAATCACATGGCATGTTTTCACCTGTAATGGGCGCCGTCCTCAACCAATCACATGGCATGTTTTCACCTGTAATGGGCGCCGTCCTCAACCAATCACATGGCATGTTTTCACCTGTAATGGGCGCCGTCCTCAACCAATCACATGGCATGTTTTCACTGTAATGGGCGCCGTCCTCAACCAATCACATGGCATGTTTTCACCTGTAATGGGCACCGTCCTCAACCAATCACATGGCATGTTTTCACCTGTAATGGGCGCCGTCCTCAACCAATCACATGGCATGTTTTCACCTGTAATGGGCGCCGTCCTCAACCAATCACATGGCATGTTTTCACTGTAATGGGCGCCGTCCTCAACCAATCACATGGCATGTTTTCACCTGTAATGGGCGCCGTCCTCAACCAATCACCTTCACATTATTCACTTTAATGGCTACTGTAAATCAGACAGTGCAGTTGGATTAACAAGGATTTAAGCTTTCACCCGATATAAGACCCTTGTACGTCCCTACATGTTTACTATCCATCATATTTATGATTATTTATTTCAATTGCCCTCCAGTGTTCCCAGAAGATGTCCCGCTAGCGGGATGCCTATCCCACAGAGGTTTTCAAGGATGCTCAGTGATGTTCAGGAACAGGTTAGATTGTTTCTTTAAGGATGCGTTTTGATGTTCAGGAAAATGTTAGAGTGTTTCTTTAAGGATGCTCAGTGATGTTCAGGAACAGGTTAGATTGTTTAGATTGTTTCTTTAAGGATGCTCAGTGATGTTCAGGAACAGGTTAGGTTTCTTTAACAGTGATGTTCAGGGACATGTTAGATTGTTTCTTTAAGGATGCTCAGTGATGTTCAGGAACACGTTAGATTGTTTCTTTAAGGATGCTCAGTGATGTTCATGAACAGGTTAGATTGTTTCTTTAAGGATGCTCAGTGATGATCAGGAACACGTTAGATTGTTTCTTTAAGGATATTCAGTGATGTTCAGGGACATGTTAGATTGTTTCTTTAAGTTGTTAGATTGTTTCTTTAAGGATGCTCAGTGATGTTCAGGAACACGTTAGATGTTTCTTTAAGGATGCTCAGTGATGTTCAGGGACATGTTAGATTGTTTCTTTAAGGATGCTCAGTGATGTTCAGGGACACGTTACATTGTTTCTTTAAGGATGCTCAGTGATGTTCAGGAACACGTTAGATTGTTTCTTTAAGGATGCTCAGTGATGTTCATGAACAGGTTAGATTGTTTCTTTAAGGATGCTCAGTGATGATCAGGAACATGTTAGTAGCTGTGATATTGGGGTACCTTCAAGGTAGAGGTACCTCCTCTCAGTAGGTGTGATATTGGGGTACCTTCAAGGTAGAGGTACCTCCTCTCAGTAGCTTTGGTATTGGGTTTCCTTCAAGGTGTGTTGAGATACCTCCTCTCAGTAACTTTGGTATTGGGTTTCCTTCAAGGTGTGTTGAGATACCTCCTCTCAGTAACTTTGGTATTGGGTTTCCTTCAAAGTGTGTTGAGATACCTCCTCTCAGTAGCTTTGTTATTGGGTTTCCTTCAAGGTGTGTTGAGATACCTCCTCTCAGTAGCTTTGGTATTGGGTTTCCTTCAAGGTGTGTTGAGATACCTCCTCTCAGTAGCTTTGTTATTGGGTTTCCTTCAAGGTGTGTTGAGATACCTCCTCTCAGTAGCTTTGGTATTGGGTTTCCTTCAAGGTGTGTTGAGATACCTCCTCTCAGTAGCTTTGGTATTGGGTTTCCTTCAAGGTGTGTTGAGATACCTCCTCTCAGTAGCTTTGGTATTGGGTTTCCTTCAAGGTGTGTTGAGATACCTCCTCTCAGTAGCTTTGGTATTGGGTTTCCTTCAAGGTGTGTTGAGATACCTCCTCTCAGTAGCTTTGGTATTGGGTTTCCTTCAAGGTGTGTTGAGATACCTCCTCTCAGTAGCTTTGGTATTGGGTTTCCTTCAAGGTGTGTTGAGATACCTCCTCTCAGTAGGTGTGATAGCGGGGAACCTTCAAGGTAGAGGTACCTCCTCTCAGTAGCTTTGGTATTGGGTTTCCTTCAAGGTGTGTTGAGATACCTCCTCTCAGTAGGTGTGATATTGGGGAACCTTCTAGGTGTGTTGAGATACCTCCTCTCAGTAGGTGTGATAGCGGGGAACCTTCTAGGTGTATAAATACCACGGAGACTCTCCTGAGACTTTCACCACTGGATGAGGTCAACAAATAATAATATGCAAAAAAAAAGAAGAAGAAGATATGAAGCTCTTAACCTTTGACCTTCTCTGAACCTTCTCCACGGCAGAGTGGATATTATTCAGGATGGGACGAGTCTATAAATAGAGAATAGTTCATGAGATCGTCCGATATTAAGGATCTCATTTCCTCCCCGAGTCTCTGTGTTGTAAGCCTGCGCTGCCATTTCCAGTGTTTGGGCTTTGGCATATCAACAAAACAGCTCCGACTCGACCTATAAGCATCAGGAAAGGGGGTTGTGATCCCCAGCGCCTCAGGTGGCATTTAACGCCTCTCTCTCTCTCTCTCTACGCACAGCAAAGCATGCTGGGAGAGAAAAAAAAACGATGCTGTCCTTTTGCTGTGGTCAAATTTCTATGTTGTCACATCACATGACAGTGGAACAACAGCCGCTCTGATGCCTCAAAGTACTCTGGGTATTTATCAAACCCAATTTAATTTGTCACATACTCTGAATACAACAGCTACTGACATTACAGTGTACTGCTTGCTTCCAAGCTCTTTCAGTTTGTTATTTGAGAAATAATTTGAGAAATAATTCAAATGTTTATATTCCATCTTATTATTTAATTAATGATTAGTCGTTTTTTTACTAATGTTTCACCTGTGACGTTTCACTACTAAAGTCAACATTCTGACACAGTTAACTACTATAGTCAGCATTCTGACACAGTTAACTACTATAGTCAACATTCTGACACAGTTAACTACTATAATCAACATTCTGACACAGTTAACTACTATAGTCAGCATTCTGACACAGTTAACTACTATAATCAACATTCTGACACAGTTAACTACTATAGTCAGCATTCTGACACAGTTAACTACTATAATCAACATTCTGACACAGTTAACTACTATAGTCAGCATTCTGACACAGTTAACTACTATAGTCAGCATTCTGACACAGTTAACTACTATAGTCAACATTCTGACACAGTTAACTACTATAGTCAACATTCTGACACAGTTAACTACTATAGTCAACATTCTGACACAGTTAACTACTATAGTCAGCATTCTGACACAGTTAACTACTATAATCAACATTCTGACACAGTTAACTACTATAGTCAGCATTCTGACACAGTTAACTACTATAGTCAACATTCTGACACAGTTAACTACTATAGTCAACATTCTGACAAAGTTAACTACTATAGTCAACATTCTGACACAGTTAACTACTATAGTCAACATTCTGACACAGTTAATTACTATAGTCAACATTCTGACACAGTTCATTACTATAGTCAACATTCTGACACAGTTAATTACTATAGTCAACATCTAGAACTGTCATGTTATTATTCATGCTGTATGTCATGTCATGTTATTACTCATGTTATTATTCATGTTATTATCCATGTTATTATTCATGCTGTATGTCATGTTGTTATTCATGCTGTATGTCATGTTATTATTCATGCTGTATGTCATGTTATTATTCATGTTATTATCCATGTTATTATTCATGCTCTATGTCATGTTGTTATTCATGCTGTATGTCATGTTATTACTCATGTTATTATTCATGCTATTATCCATGTTGTTATTCATGCTGTATGTCATGTTATTATTCATGCTCTATGTCATGTTATTATTCATGCTCTATGTCATGTTATTATTCATGCTGTATGTCATGTTATTATTCATGCTCTATGTCATGTTATTATTCATGCTGTATGTCATGTTATTATTCATGCTCTATGTCATGTTATTATTCATGCTCTATGTCATGTTATTATTCATGATGTATGTCATGTTATTATTCATTCTGTATGTCATGTTATTACTCATGTTATTATTCATGTTATTATCCATGTTATTATTCATGCTGTATGTCATGTTATTACTCATGTTATTATTCATGTTATTATCCATGTTGTTATTCATTATGTATGTCATGTTATTATTCATGCTGTATGTCATGTTATTATTCATGCTGTATGTCATGTTATTATTCATGCTGTATGTCATGTTATTATTCATGCTGTATGTCATGTTATTATTCATGCTCTATGTCATGTTATTATTCATGCTCTATGTCATGTTATTATTCATGCTGTATGTCATGATATTATTAATGCTGTATGTCATGTTATTAATCATGTTATTATTCATGTTATTACTCATGTTATTATTCATGCTGTATGTCATGTTATTATTCATGTTATTATTCATGCTCTATGTCATGTTAATATTCATGCTGTATGTCATGTTAATATTCATGCTGTATGTCATGTTATTATTCATGCTGTATGTCATGTTAATATTCATGCTGTATGTCATGTTAATATTCATGCTCTATGTCATGTTAATATTCATGCTCTATGTCATGTTAATATTCATGCTCTATGTCATGTTAATATTCATGCTGTATGTCATGTTATTAGTCATGCTGTATGTCATGTTAATATTCATGCTCTATATCATGTTAATATTCATGCTCTATGTCATGTTATTATTCATGCTGTATGTCATGATATTATTAATGCTGTATGTCATGTTATTAATCATGTTATTATTCATGTTATTATCCATGTTATTATTCATGCTGTATGTCATGTTATTAATCATGTTATTATTCATGTTATTATCCATGTTATTATTCATGCTGTATGTCATGTTATTATTCATGCTGTATGTCATGTTATTATTCATGCTGTATGTCATGTTATTAATCATGTTATTATTCATGTTATTATCCATGTTATTATTCATGCTGTATGTCATGTTATTACTCATGCTGTATGTCATGTTATTATTCATGCTGTATGTCATGTTATTAATCATGTTATTATTCATGTATTATTCATGTTATTATTCATGCTGTATGTCATGTTATTCATGCTGTATGTCATGTTATTATTCATGCTGTATGTCATGTTATTACTCATGTTATTACTCATGCTGTATGTCATGTTATTACTCATGCTGTATGTCATGTTATTACTCATGTTATTATTCATGCTGTATGTCATGTTATTACTCATGTTATTATTCATGCTGTATGTCATGTTATTATTCATGCTGTATGTCATGTTATTACTCATGTTATTATTCATGTTATTATCCATGTTATTATTTATGCTGTATGTCATGTTATTAATCATGCTGTATGTCATGATATTATTCATGCTCTATGTCATGTTGTTATTCATGCTGTATGTCATGTTATTACTCATGCTGTATGTCATGATATTATTCATGCTCGATGTCATGTTGTTATTCATGCTGTATGTCATGTTATTATTCATGCTCTATGTCATGTTATTATTCATGCTCTATGTCATGTTATTATTCATGCTGTATGTCATGTTATTATTCATGCTCTATGTCATGTTATTATTCATGCTGTATGTCATGTTATTATTCATGCTGTATGTCATGTTATATTATTCATGCTGTATGTCATGTTATTATTCAACATCTAGAACTGTCATGTTATTATTCATGTTATTATTCATGTTATTACTCATGTTATTATTCATGTTATTATCCATGTTATTATTCATGCTGTATGTCATGTTATTATTCATGCTGTATGTCATGTTATTATTCATGCTGTATGTCATGTTATTATTCATGTTATTATTCATGTTATTATTCATGCTGTATGTCATGTTATTATTCATGCTGTATGTCATGTTATTATTCATGTTATTATTCATGTTATTATTCATGTTGTTATTCATGCTGTATGTCATGTTATTATTCATGCTGTATGTCATGTTATTATTCATGCTGTATGTCATGTTATTATTCATGCTGTATGTCATGTTATTATTCATGCTGTATGTCATGTTATTATTCATGCTGTATGTCATGTTATTATTCATGCTCTATGTCATGTTATTATTCATGCTGTATGTCATGTTATTATTCATGCTCTATGTCATGTTATTATTCATGCTCTATGTCATGTTATTATTCATGTTATTATGTCATGTTATTATTCATGCTGTATGTCATGTTATTATTCATGTTATTATTCATGTTATTATTCATGCTATTATCCATGTTATTATTCATGCTGTATTATCATGTTATTATTCATGCTGTATGTCATGTTATTATTCATGCTGTATGTCATGTTATTATGCTCATGTTATTATTCATGCTCTATGTCATGTTATTATTCATGCTGTATGTCATGTTATTATTCATGCTGTATGTCATGTTATTATTCATGCTGTATGTCATGTTATTATTCATGCTATGTCATGTTATTATTCATGCTCTATGTATGTCATGCTGTATGTCATGATATTATTCATGCTGTATGTCATGTTATTAATCATGTTATTATTCATGTTATTACTCATGTTATTATTCATGCTGTATGTCATGTTATTATTCATGTTATTATTCATGCTGTATGTCATGTTATTATTCATGCTGTATGTCATATTATTCATGCTCTATGTCATGTTATTATTCATGCTGTATGTCATGTTATTATTCATGCTGTATGTCATGTTATTATTCATGCTCTATGTCATGTTAATATTCATGCTCTATGTCATGTTAATATTCATGCTCTATGTCATGTTAATATTCATGCTGTATGTCATGTTATTAGTCATGCTGTATGTCATGTTAATATTCATGCTCTATATCATGTTAATATTCATGCTCTATGTCATGTTATTATTCATGCTGTATGTCATGATATTATTAATGCTGTATGTCATGTTATTAATCATGTTATTATTCATGTTATTATCCATGTTATTATTCATGCTGTATGTCATGTTATTAATCATGTTATTATTCATGTTATTATCCATGTTATTATTCATGCTGTATGTCATGTTATTACTCATGCTGTATGTCATGTTATTATTCATGCTGTATGTCATGTTATTAATCATGTTATTATTCATGTTATTATCCATGTTATTATTCATGCTGTATGTCATGTTATTACTCATGCTGTATGTCATGTTATTATTCATGCTGTATGTCATGTTATTAATCATGTTATTATTCATGTTATTATTCATGTTATTATTCATGCTGTATGTCATGTTATTAATCATGTTATTATTCATGTTATTATCCATGTTATTATTCATGCTGTATGTCATGTTATTACTCATGCTGTATGTCATGTTATTACTCATGTTATTATTCATGCTGTATGTCATGTTATTACTCATGTTATTATTCATGCTGTATGTCATGTTATTATTCATGCTGTATGTCATGTTATTACTCATGTTATTACTCATGCTGTATGTCATGTTATTACTCATGCTGTATGTCATGTTATTACTCATGTTATTATTCATGCTGTATGTCATGTTATTACTCATGTTATTATTCATGCTGTATGTCATGTTATTATTCATGCTGTATGTCATGTTATTACTCATGTTATTACTCATGCTGTATGTCATGTTATTACTCATGTTATTATTCATGCTGTATGTCATGTTATTACTCATGTTATTATTCATGTTATTATCCATGTTATTATTTATGCTGTATGTCATGATATTATTCATGCTCTATGTCATGTTGTTATTCATGCTGTATGTCATGTTATTACTCATGCTGTATGTCATGATATTATTCATGCTCGATGTCATGTTGTTATTCATGCTGTATGTCATGTTATTATTCATGCTCTATGTCATGTTATTATTCATGCTCTATGTCATGTTGTTATTTATGCTGTATGTCATGTTATTATTTATGCTCTATGTCATGGTGTTATTTATGCTGTATGTCATGTTGTTATTCATGCTGTATGTCATGTTATTATTCATGCTGTATGTCATGTTATTATTCATGCTCTATGTCATGTTATTATTCATGTTATTATTCATGCTGTATGTCATGTTATTACTCATGCTGTATGTCATGTTATTATTCATGCTCTATGTCATGTTGTTATTCATGCTCTATGTCATGATATTATTCATGCTCTATGTCATGTTATTATTCATGTTATTATTCATGCTGTATGTCATGTTATTATTCATGCTCTATGTCATGTTGTTATTCATGCTCTATGTCATGATATTATTCATGCTCTATGTCATGTTATTATTCATGTTATTATTCATGCTGTATGTCATGTTATTATTCATGCTCTATGTCATGTTATTATTCATGCTGTATGTCATGTTATTATTCATGCTGTATGTCATGATATTATTCATGCTCTATGTCATGATATTATTCATGCTCTATGTCATGTTGTTATTCATGCTCTATGTCATGATATTATTCATGCTCTATGTCATGTTATTATTCATGTTATTATTCATGCTGTATGTCATGTTATTATTCATGCTCTATGTCATGTTATTATTCATGCTGTATGTCATGTTATTATTCATGCTCTATGTCATGTTATTATTCATGCTCTATGTCATGATATTATTCATGCTGTAAGTCATGTTATTATTAATGCTGTACCGTCTAGCCATCATCCTGCTCTATACGAGACAGTATTAAGACTCAATTCATTACACATGCTCAGATTATATTGGCCAAGTCAAACGGTCAATTCAGAAGACTTCCAAATGGAATCCTTTTCCCTATATAGTTTACTCCTTTTAACCAGTGCCCTATGGACTAGGGAATATGGTGCCATTTGGACTGTAAAATAGGGGATATGGTGCCATATGGACTCTAAATAGGGAACAGTGTGCGATATGGGCTCTCAATAGGGGATAGGGTGTCATTTGAACTCTAAATGGGAAATAGGGTGCCATTTGAACTCTAAATAGGGAATAGGGTGCCATTTGAACTCTAAATAGGGAATAGGGTGCCATTTGGACTCTCAATTGGAAATAGGGTGCGATATGGACTCTATATAGGGGGTAGGGTGCCATGTGGACTCTAAATAGGGAATAGGGTGCCATTTGGAAGGCTTCCCCTGAACTAAGTGTAGACAGCGGCTCTGCCAGCCTCTGCCAGGATCTAGTAGTACGATCCTTCATTGTTTCGGAGAGATTTAACTGCTCAGGAAGTGTCAATCGAGACCCATTGCTGAAATTATAATTATGCAGCTGTTAGCTTTTTAAATAGTTAATTTAATACATTCCTGTAATTTTTCGCAGCTCCTTCCACTCTTAGAGCATCTACCTGCGTCTCAGTGTGAAATGTTTAAGTGTTCTCCATAGACCTGCATGCAGAGAGGACCAGATGTATCTACCTGCCTCTCAGAGTGAAATGTTTAAGTGTTCTCCATAGACCTGCATGCAGAGAGGGCCAGATGTTGCCGGCGCTGTGAGTTCTGACATCTCATCAACAAAAAAGGCTCAGAGCTAAAGGGTAACAGGGCTAGGAGACTAATTCACACTTCCACAAGTTGTAATAATAATTAGAAAATAGACTTTCTGTTTTACGGATGTAGAGAGTTCAGAGTTCAACCAGCAGTCAGGTTTATTCATGTTAAATGTATGACCAGCCTATAATACTGACATTTATAAGTTAGCTATTACGTTGAGATATATAGACTGACCCTGTACTCTCCTGTTGAGATACAGACTGACCCTGTACCCTACTATTGAGATATAGACTGACACTGTACTCTCCTGTTGAGATACAGACTGACCCTGTACCCTACTATTGAGATATAGACTGACCCTGTACTCTATTGTTGAGATACAGACTGGCCCTGTACCCTAATATTGAGATATAGACTGACCCTGTACTCTCCTGTTGAGATATAGACTGGCCCTGTACCCTACTGTTGAGATATAGACTGACCCTGTACTCTACTGTTGAAATATGTAGACTGACCCTGTACTCTACTGTTGAGATATATAGACTGACCCTGTACTCTACTGTTGAGATATATAGACTGGCCCTGAACTCTCCTGTTGAGATATAGACTGGCCCTGTACCCTGCTGTTGAGATATATAGACTGACCCTGTGCTGCTGATATATAGACTGACCCTGTACTCTACTGTTGAGATATATAGACTGACCCTGTACTCTCCTGTTGAGATATATAGACTGACCCTGTACCCTACTGTTGAGATATATAGACTGACCCTGTGCTCTCCTGTTGAGATATATAGACTGACCCTGTACTCTACTGTTGAGATATATAGACAGACCCTGTACTCTACTGTTGAGATATATAGACTGACCCTGTACTCTACTGTTGAGATACATAGACTGACCCTGTATCCTTCTGTTGAGATATATAGACTGACCCTGTACTCTACTGTTGAGATATATAGACTGACCCTGTGCTGCTGATATATAGACTGACCCTGTACTCTCCTGTTGAGATATATAGACTGACCCTGTATCCTTCTGTTGAGATATGTAGACTGACCCTGTACTCTACTGTTGAGATATATAGACTGACCCTGTGCTGCTGATATATAGACTGACCCTGTACTCTCCTGTTGAGATATATAGACTGACCCTGTACCCTCCTGTTGAGATATATAGACTGACCCTGTACTCTACTGTTGAGATATATAGACTGACCCTGTGCTGCTGATATATAGACTGACCCTGTGCTCTACTGTTGAGATATATAGACTGACCCTGTGCTGCTGATATATAGACTGACCCTGTACTCTCCTGTTGAGATATATAGACTGACCCTGTACCCTCCTGTTGAGATATATAGACTGACCCTGTACTCTACTGTTGAGATATATAGACTGACCCTGTACCCTCCTGTTGAGATATATAGACTGACCCTGTGCTGCTGATATATAGACTGACCCTGTGCTGCTGATATATAGACTGACCCTGTTCTCTCCTGTTGAGATATATAGACTGACCCTGTACTCTCCTGTTGAGATATAGACTGACCCTGTGCTGCTGATATATAGACTAACCCTGTGCTGCTGATATATAGACTGACCCTGTACTCTACTGTTGAGATATATAGACTGACCCTGTGCTGCTGATATATAGACTGACCCTGTGCTGCTGATATATAGACTGACCCTGTGCTGCTGATATATAGACTGACCCTGTGCTGCTGATATATAGACTGACCCTGTGCTGCTGATATATAGACTGACCCTGTGCTGCTGATATATAGACTGACCCTGTGCTGCTGATATATAGACTGACCCTGTGCTGCTGATATATAGACTGACCCTGTGCTGCTGATATATAGACTGACCCTGTGCTGCTGATATATAGACTAACCCTGTGCTGCTGATATATAGACTGACCCTGTGCTGCTGATATATAGACTAACCCTGTGCTGCTGGTATATAGACTGACCCTGTGCTGCTGATATATAGACTAACCCTGTGCTGCTGGTATATAGACTAACCCTGTGCTGCTGGTATATAGACTGACCCTGTGCTGCTGATATATAGACTGACCCTGTGCTGCTGATATATAGACTGACCCTGTGCTGCTGGTATATAGACTGACCCTGTGCTGCTGATATATAGACTGACCCTGTGCTGCTGATATATAGACTGACCCTGTGCTGCTGATATATAGACTAACCCTGTGCTGCTGGTATATAGACTAACCCTGTGCTGCTGATATATAGACTAACCCTGTGCTGCTGGTATATAGACTAACCCTGTGCTGCTGATATATAGACTAACCCTGTGCTGCTGATATATAGACTAACCCTGTGCTGCTGGTATATAGACTGACCCTGTGCTGCTGGTATATAGACTGACCCTGTTCTCTCGACGGGCCTTGCTGTTCTTCCGCTGTCTCATTTCTCTAACTACAGACAAACAGGTCCAGAAGAGACCTAGCTGTACAATGAATGCAATAAAACACAAAGTGTGCCTGATCTAAGCAGTATTGAAGACGAGGTTTGCGTCCCAAACTAGCACCCTAGCCCCTACATAGTCCACTACTTTTAGCCAGAAGCCTTATGGGTAGCTGTCAAAAGTAGTTTACCATATATGGCATAGGGTTCTATTTGGGAGGTATCCTAGGTTCCATGATTTACTCTCAGCGTTTAGTTTGGAGGAGCATCTATTACGGAGAAACACACACACACACACACACACACACACACACACACACACACACACACACACACACACACACACACACACACACACACACACACACACACACACACACACACACACACACACACACACACACACACACACACACACACACACACACACACACACACACACACACACACACACACACACACACACACACACACACACACACACACCAAACAAACACACACATAATGTATGCACACACACACACACACACCAAACACACACATAATGTATGCACACACACACACATGCACACACCCATTTATTACTTAGGCACGGCGAGCGAAGGGCAGAATACATTTCCTCTCTTAGTGTTGCGCTGCGGAGAAGCTGAGAAGGTGTCACTACGACATGAGTAGATTAGTTTACCTCTAAGAGCCTCGCTGGTTTCCTGCAGTATCTTAAACAAGCCACGTGGCTAGCAACAACACGTGGCTAGCAACAACACCTGGAGCAGTATCCTAGCAACATCACCTGGAGCAGTATCCTAGTAACAACACCTGGAGCAGTATACCAGGTAACCAGACCTTACAGTCAGCCAATCATCTCTTCTGACAGCCACATTGCTAGCAACAACACCTGGAGCAGTTCCTAGCAACAACACCTGGAGCAGTATCCCAGGTAACCAGACCTTACAGTCAGCCAATCATCTCCTCTGACAGCCACATGGCTAGCAACAACACCTGGAGCAGTATCCCAGGTAACCACACCTTACAGTCAGCCAATCATCTCTTCTGACTTCTGCTATATACAGTAGAGAGGTTATAGAGAGAGAGGCTATAGAGAGAGAGGTTATAGAGAGAGAGGTTATAGAGAGGTTATATACAGTAGAGAGGCTATAGACAGTGGAGAGGCTATATAGAGTAAAGAGGCTATATACCGTAGAGAGGTTATAAAGAGAGAGGTTATAGAGAGGCTATATACAGTAGAGAGGCTATATACAGTAAAGAGGCTATATACCGTAGAGAGGCTAAATACAGTAGAGAGAGGCTATATACAGTAGAGAGGCTATATACAGTAGAGAGAGGCTATATACAGTAGAGTGGCTATATACAGTAGAGGGGCTATATACAGTAGAGAGGCTATATACAGTAGAGAGAGGCTATATACAGTAGAGAGAGGCTATATACAGTAGTGTGGTTATATACAGTAGAGGGGCTATATACAGTAGAGAGGCTATATACAGACATCGGTTATTTAGGTTAATTGAACTAGTATGTACATGTAGATATGGTTAAAGTGACTATGCATATTTGATAAACAGAGAGTAGCAGTAGCGTAAAAGAGGGATAGCACCTAAAGGACTCTCAAACCATGAGCACACGTCCTGGTAATCAGTCTGGCCCCGCGGCCTTGTGAATGTTGACCTGTTTAAAGGTCTTACTCACGTCGGCTACGGAAAGCGTGATCACACAGTCGTCCGGAACAGCCGATGCTCTCATGCATGCCTCAGTGTTGCTTGCCTCGAAGTGAGCATAGAAGTGATTTAGCTCGTCTGGTAGGCTCGTGTCACTGGGCAGCTCGCGGCTGTGCTTCCCTTTGTAGTGTGTAATAGTTTGCAAGCCCTGCCACACCCGACGAGCGTCGTAGCTGGTGTAGTACGATTCAATCTTAGCCCTGTATTGACATTATAAGCTCCCGGGTTAGAGTCCCGCACCTTGAAAGCGGCGTCTCTACCCTTTAGCTCAGTGCGGATGTTGCCTGTAATCCATGGCTTCTGGTTGGTGTATGTACGTACAGTCACTGTGGGGACGACGTCCTCGATGCACTTATTGATAAAGCCAGTGACTGATGTGGTGTACTCCTCAATGCCATCGGAGGAATCCCGGAACATGTTCCAGTGTTCTAGTCCTGTAGTTTAGCATCTGCTTCATCTGACCACTTTTATATAGACCGAATCACTGGTACTTCCTGCTTTAATTTTTGCTTGTACAAAGGAATCAGGAGGATAGATTTACCAATTGGAGAGCTTTTTATGCGTCCCTGTGTGTGGAGTACAGGTGATTTACAATTGTTTTCCCTCTGGTAGCGCATTTAACATGTTGATAGAAATTAGGTAAACCTGATTGAAGTTTCCCTGCATTAAAATCCCCGGCCACTAGGAGTGCCGCCTCTGGGTGAGTGGTTTCCTGTTTGCTTATTTCCTTATACAGCTGGCTGAGTGCGGTCTTAGTGCATGCATCTGTGGTGGTAAATCAACAGCCACTAAAAGTATAGATGAAAGCCTCTTGGCAAATAGTGTGGTCTACATCTAATCATAAGATAATGTAGAAGAGCAACAATCTATAGACTTCCTTTCCTTTCCTTTCCTTTGACTTCCTTTCCTTTCCTTTCCTTTCCTTTGATTTCCTTTCCTTTCCTTTCCTTTGATTTCCTTTCCTTTCCTTTCCTTTGATTTCCTTTCCTTTCCTTTCCTTTGATTTCCTTTCCTTTCCTTTCCTTTCCTTTCCTTTGATTTCCTTTCCTTTCCTTTCCTTTCCTTTCCTTTCCTTTGATTTCCTTTCCTTTGATTTCCTTTCCTTTCCTTTCCTTTGATTTCCTTTCCTTTCATTTCCTTTCCTTTCCTTTCCTTTCCTTTCCTTTCCTTTGATTTCCTTTCCTTTCCTTTCCTTTCCTTTGATTTCCTTCACCAACTGTTGTTTACAAATATGCACTCTTATCGGAGTAAAAGAAAGTCTTTTTTTACATTTTTGCAAATTTCTTAAATCTATAAAAACAGAAATACCTTATTTACTTAAGAATGACATAAGTATGATAGTCGAAATTGAGCTCAGGTTGCATCCTGTTTCCCATTGATCATCCTTGAGATGTTTCTACAACTTGATTGGAGTCCACCTGTGGTAAATTCAATTGATTGGACATGATTTGGAAAGGCACACACCTGTCTATATAAGGTCCCACAGTTGACAGTGCATGTCAGAGCAAAAACCAAGCCATGAGGTTGAAGGAATTATCCGTAGAGTTCTGAGACAGGATTGTGTTGAGGCAAAGATCCGGGCAAGGGTACCAAAAAATATCCACTGCATCGAAGGTCTCCAAGAACACAGTGGCCTCCATCATTTTTAAACAGAAGAACTTTGGAACCAGACGCTTCCTAGAGCTGGCCACCAGTAAGACGCTTCCTAGAGCTGGCTGCCTGGCAAAACTGAGCAATCAGGGGAGAAGGGCCTCGGTCAGGGAGGTGACCAAGAACCCGATGGTCTTTCTGACAGAGCTCCAGAGTTTCTCTGCGAAGATGGGAGAACCTTCCAGAAGGACAACCATCTCTGCAGCACTCCACCAATCAGGCCATTATGGTAGAGAGGCCCGACGGAAGCCACTCCTCAGTAAAAGGCACATGACAGCTCGCTTGGAGTTTGCCAAAAAGCACCTAAAGGACTCTGACCATAAGAAACAAGATTCTCTGGTCTGTGGCAGCATCATGCTGTGGGGGACTGGGAGACTGGTCATGATGGAGGAAACCTGGCACCATCCCTACAGTGAAGCATGGAGGTGGCAGCATCATACTGTGGGGGACTGGGAGACTAGTCATGATGGAGGAAACCTGGCACCATCCCTACGGTGAAGCATGGAGGTGGCAGCATCATACTGTGGGGATGTTTTTCAGCGACAGGGACTGGGAGACTAGTCAGGATTCAAGCACACAGCCAAGACAACGCAGTAGTGGCTTCAGGACAAGTCTCTGGATGTCCTTGAGTGGCCCAGCCAGAGCCCGGACATGAACCGGATCGAACATCTCTGCAGAAACCTGAAAATAGCCCTGCAGCAACGCTCTCCATCCAACCTGTCAGAGCTTGAGAGGATCTGCAGAAAAGAATGGGAGAAACTCCCCAAATACAGGTGTCTGCCAAGCTTGTAGCGTCATACCCAAAAAGTCTCAAGGCTGCAATCTCAGTCAAAGGTGCTTCAACAAAGTACTGTGTTAAGGGTCTGAATATTTATGTAAATGTGATAGTTTCTGTTTTTTATTATTTTTTATTATAAATGAGCAAAAATATCTTCATCTGTTTTTGCTTTGTCATTTATTATTATTATTATTGTGTGTAGGTTGATGAGGGAAAACTACTATGTATTAATCATGTTTAGAATAAAGGCTGTAACAAATCAAAATGTGGAAAAAGTCAAGGGGTCTGAATACATTCCGTAGACCGCTGTATATAATAGAGAACAGACACAGCAGAATAAACAACCTTAGAACTGTGCAAAGGGAGAAAGAAAATAAAGATATCAATTTTATTGTCTCTTCCAGACCGTCTCTTACCATTTTCAGTGTTCAGAAAAATACTTAAACCCCTTTACCCCTTCACCAAACAAGTTAAATGTCTTTAACCAGTTTTCACAGAGAATAGGTTATATGGACCCATCATATTCCAAATGGTTCTGATGTGAGAGAGAAGGAGACAGGGGGAGAGGGAGAGAGAGAGAGAGAGAGAGAGAGAGGGAGAGAGAGAGGGAGAGAGAGGGGGAGGGAGGGGGAGAGAGAGTGAGGGAGAGAGAGAGACAGAGGGAGAGAGAGAGACAGAGGGAGAGAGAGAGAGAGACAGAGGGAGAGAGGGAGAGAAAGAGAAATGGGGGAGAGAGAGAGAGAAGGGGAGAGAGAGGGGGAGAGAGAGTGAGAGACAGAGAGAGAGAGAGACAGAGAGAGAGAGAGAGACAGAGGGAGAGAGAGAGAAAGAGAGAGAGAGAGAGAAAGAGAAATGGGGGGAGAGAGAGAGAGAGGGGGAAAGAGAGAGAGAGAGAGAGGGGGAGAGGGGGAGAGGGGGAGAGAGAGAGAGAGAGGGGGGAGGGGGGAGAGGGGAGAGAGAGAGAGAGAGAGAGAGAGAGAGAGAGAGAGAGAGAGAGATTGAGACAGACAGACAGACAGACAGAGGGAGAGAGTGAGATAGAGAGAAAGAGAGACAGAGAGAGAGAGACAGAGAGAGAGACAGAGAGAGAGGAGAGAGGAGAGAGAGAGAGAGAGAGAGAGAGAGAGAGAGAGAGAGAGAGAGAGAGAGAGAGAGAGAGAGAGAGAGACAGAGAGAGAGAGAGAGAGAGAGAGAGAGAGAGGAGAGAGAGAGAGAGAGAGAGAGAGAGAGAGGGAGAGAGAGGGAGAGAGAGAGAGAGAGAGAGAGAGAGAGAGAGAGAGAGAGAGAGAGAGAGAGAGAGAGAGAGAGGGAGAGAGAGGGAGAGAGAGAGAGGGAGAGAGAGAGAGGGAGAGAGAGAGAGAGAGAGAGGGAGAGAGAGGGAGAGAGAGAGAGAGAGAGAGAGAGATTATTTTGAGAGACTTTTGCGAGAGAGATTTCAGAGAGACAGAGAGAGAACCCTTAAAGAAGAAGAGAGAGAGAGACAGAGAGAGACAGAGAGAGAGAGAGAGAGAGAGAGAGAGGGAGAGAGAGAGAGAGAGAGAGAGAGAGAGAGAGAGAGAGAGAGAGAGAGAGAGAGAGAGAGAGAGAGGGAGAGAGAGACAGAGAGAGAGAGATTTTATTATTTTGGAACTTTTGCGAGTGTAATTTTTACTGTTAATTTATTGTTTATTTCACTTTTGCTTATTATCTATTTCACTTTCTTTGGCAACGTGAACATATGTTTCCCATGACAATAAATCCCTTAAATGTAAATTGAATTAAGAGAGAGAGACAGAGAGAGACAGAGAGAGAGAGTGAGAGAGAGAGAGAGAAAGAGAGAGAGAGAGACAGAGAGAGAGAGACAGAGAGAGAGACAGAGAGAGGGAGAGAGAGAGAGGGGGAGAGAGATACAGAGAGAGAGAGAAAATATATATTTAGGCCATTAAGTTTCTTCACAGAGCAAGGCCACTTTATGGTAGTTAGGGAGATGGAGGATAAGGGGTGGGGGGGGTGGAATCTGTTCAAAAGACTAAAGTGAAAAATAAGTGAAGTCATTTGTGCTGTGACACGTTGCATGCAGACTAATGAGAGACATCTAAAGGAACACGAGCACTGAGGACAAGACCATAAGGTAAAAGGATGAGGAGTTAGAGCCTAGACAGACCACCTCTATCAACCCCTTTGATAGCATCTCAAATAAAGACTCACATATTGCTGTGGTCCCAAAGGGCTCACTATCCCCTATTGGGCCCTGGTCAAAAGTAGTGCCCTACGTAGGGAATAGGTTCCCAATGGGGACGAATGATTAATTTGCATCCTGTTTTCTCATCTCTGTATCGGTCACTTTATTGGGCCCGTTTAGTATTTCAGCTCAAAGCTTGAGAGATTAAAGTAAAAAAAATATATAAAAATGTCTACACACAAATTAGGAATGTATGCACACAATATTTAAATTAATCGCATCGCGAATTCCACGAAGATGCAGGTTGAAAAGCTTTTTAAAAGGCTTTCCGTTGCCTTTGGTGTGTCTGTCTCCGTCTGATCAGAAGTTTATCTGGCGTGCACAGTCAGGAAGAACAGAGACAATTGTTTGTTTTTCCGTTTGTTTTTGTCAGTTTGGACTGAAGGTAGGGAGCTTCCAGGGAGTCTGGACTGGGGGTAGGTAGCTTCCAGGGAGTCTGGACTGGAGGTAGGTAGCTTCCAGGGAGTCTGGACTGGAGGTTGGTAGCTTCCAGGGAGTCTGGACTGGAGGTAGGTAGCTTCCAGGGAGTCTGGACTGGAGGTAGGTAGCTTCGAGGGAGTCTGGACTGGGGGTAGGTAGCTTCCAGGGAGTCTGGACTGGAGGTAGGTAGCTTCCAGGGAGTCTGGACTGGAGGTTGGTAGCTTCCAGGGAGTCTGGATTGGAGGTAGGTAGCTTCCAGGGAGTCTGGACTGGAGGTAGGTAGCTTCCAGGGAGTCTGGACTTGAGATAGGTAGCTTCCAGGGAGTCTGGACTGGAGGTAGGTAGCTTCCAGGGACTCTGGACTTGAGATAGGTAGCTTCCAGGGAGTCAGGGAGGTATAGCCTAGCAGAGGATTCGTCTCAAAAGATACTACACTTTACTATAAAATACTACAGTACATACTGTATAATTCTGTAGTAAACTGTAGTATACTGTAGAATACTAAAATATACACTGTACTGTTCCTCTGTGAAGTGTAGTACTTACTACATAATGGTGTAGTATACTGTAGAATACTATAGTAAGCAATGTCCGCAAAAACACAATACTTTTTATAACTTTAGTAAATACTACAGTATTATCCACAAAAACACTGCACTTTAACTATAGTAAATACAACAGTATTATCCACAAAACACTGCACTTTTTTAACTATAGTAAATACAACAGTATTATCCACAAAAACACTGCACTTTTTTAACTATAGTAAATAATACAGTATTATCCACAAAAACACTGCACTTTTTTAACTATAGTAAATAATACAGCATTATCCACAAAAACACTGCACTTTTTTTAACAACTACAGTATTATCCACAAAAACACTGCACTTTTTTAACTATAGTAAACACAACAGTATTATCCACAAAAACAGTGTGCTTTTTTAACTATAGTAAATACAACAGTATTATCCACAAAAACACTGCACTTTTTTAACTATAGTAAATAATACAGTATTATCCACAAAAATACTACACTTTAACTATAGTACAAACTACATTATTATCCACAAAAACACTGCACTTGTTTAACTATAGTAAATAATACAGTATTATCCCAAAAAATACTACACTTTAACTATAGTACAAACTACATTATTATCCACAAAAACACTGCACTTTTTTAACTATAGTAAATAATACAGTATTATCCACAAAAACACTGCACTTTTTTAACTATAGTAAATACAACAGTATTATCCACAAAAACACTGCACTTTTTTAACTATAGTAAATAATACAGTATTATCCCAAAAAATACTACACTTTAACTATAGTAAATACAACAGTATTATCCACAAAAACACTGCACTTTTTTAACTATAGTAAATAATACAGTATTATCCACAAAAACACTGCACTTTTTTAACTATAGTAAATAATACAGTATTATCCACAAAAACACTGCACTTTTTTAACTATAGTAAATAATACAGTATTATCCACAAAAACACTGCACTTTTTTAACTATAGTAAATAATACAGTATTATCCACAAAAACACTGCACTTTTTTAACTATAGTAAATACAACAGTATTATCCACAAAAACACTTCACTTTTTTAACTATAGTAAATACAACAGTATTATCCACAAAAACACTGCACTTTTTTAACTATAGTAAATATTACAGATTTTAATTTGCATATATCCTGCCCATCCCCCTCCCCCATTATCCAGTTGGTGCCGCCCATAACTGAGAAACCTACGTGTCAAGAATAGGCCATATATTATGTTCCTTACAGGGTATAGAGAAGAGCTATATATTCAGGGTCCAGTCCTAGCAACCTGAAAAGTTATGGAAAATCTCCTATTTTAACATTTGTCCAGTAATGTTCCTGAAAGACAACATTTCTAAGTCAAAGATGATAAATTGTAAACACTGTGCAAAAGCACTGCACAGAATACAACAGTAAAGTTATCCAAAACACTACAGTGAATAGTATAGAGTTTATACCCTACCGTACCCTAGTATTTATACCATAATATACTATAGTATGTATACCCTAGCATACTACAGTATTTATACCATAATATACTATAGTATTTATACCATAGGATACTACAGTATTTATACCATAGGATACTACAGTATTTATACTATAGGATACTACAGTATTTATACCATAATATACTATAGTATTTATACCATAATAAACTATAGTATTTATACCCTAGCGTACCCTAGTATTTATACCATAGGATACTACAGTATTTATACAATAGGATACTACAGTATTTATACAATAGGACACTACAGTATTTATACCATAATATACTATAGTATTTATACCATGATATACTATAGTATTTATACCCTAGCATACTACAGTATTTATACCATAATATACTATAGTATTTATACCCTAGCATACTATAGTATTTATACCCTAGCATACTACAGTATTTATACCATAATAAACTATATTATTTATACCATAATAAACTATAGTATTTATACCATAATAAACTATAGTATTTATACCATAATAAACTATAGTATTTATACCATAGGACACTACAGTATTTATACCATAGGATACTACAGTATTTATACCATAGGAAACTACAGTATTTATACCATAGGAAACTACAGTATTTATACCATAGGAAACTACAGTATTTATACCATAGGATTCTACAGTATTTATACCATAGGATACTACAGTATTTATACTATAGAATACTACAGTATTTATACCATAGGAAACTATAGTATTTATACCATAGGATACTACAGTATTTATACCATAGGAAACTATAGTATTTATACCATAGGAAACTACAGTATTTATACCCTAGCATACTATAGTATTTATACCCTAGCATACTACAGTATTTATACCATAGGATAATACAGTATTTATACCATAGGAAACTACAGTATTTATACCATAGGAAACTATAGTATTTATACCATAGGAAACTACAGTATTTATACCCTAGCATACTATAGTATTTATACCCTAGCATACTACAGTATTTATACCATAGGATACTACAGTATTTATACCATAGGAAACTATAGTATTTATACCACAATATACTATATTATTTATACCATAGGAAACTATAGTATTTATAACACAATATACTATAGTATTTATACCATAATATACTATAGTATTTATACCATAATATACTATAGTATTTATACCACAATATACTATATTATTTATACCATAGGAAACTATAGTATTTATACCACAATATACTATATTATTTATACCATAGGAAACTATAGTATTTATACCACAATATACTATAGTATTTATACCATAATAAACTATAGTATTTATACCATAGGATACTACAGTATGTTTACAATAGGAAACTACAGTATTTATACCATAGGAAACTACAGTATTTATACCCTAGCATACTATAGTATTTATACCCTAGCATACTACATTATTTATACCATAATAAACTATAGTATTTATACCATAATAAACTATATTATTTATACCATAATAAACTATAGTATTTATACCATAATAAACTATAGTATTTATACCATAGGATACTACAGTATTTATACCATAGGATACTACAGTATTTATACCATAGGAAACTCCAGTATTTATACCATAGGAAACTACAGTATTTATACCATAGGAAACTACAGTATTTATACCATAGGATACTACAGTATTTATACCATAGGATACTACAGTATTTATACTATAGAATACTACAGTATTTATACCATAGGAAACTACAGTATTTATACCCTAGCATACCATAGTATTTATACCCTAGCATACTACAGTATTTATACCATAGGATACTACAGTATTTATACCATAGGAAACTACAGTATTTATACCATAGGATACTACAGTATTTATACCATAGGAAACTATAGTATTTATACCACAATATACTATATTATTTATACCATAGGAAACTATAGTATTTATACCACAATATACTATAGTATTTATACCATAATATACTATAGTATTTATACCATAATATACTATAGTATTTATACCACAATATACTATAGTATTTATACCATAATATACTATATTATGTATACCATAATATACTATAGTATTTATACCATAATATACTATAGTATTTATACCACGCCTATTCCCTACATAGTGCGCTTCTTTTGACCAGGGCCCAAAAGGTAGTGCACTATATAGGGAATAGGGTTCTATAGGGCTCTGGTCTAAAGTAGTGCACAATATAGGGAATAGGGTTCTGGTCTAAAGTAGTGCACTATATAGGGAATAAGGTTCTATAGAGCTCTGGTCTAAAGTAGTGCATTATAAATAAGGAATAGGGTGCCATTTGGAAAGCAACCAGACATCTGCCCAGAGATACTAACCCCTCATTAGTATCACGAGACAAATCTGTTTCCTGTCCAACCTGTCCCGCCTGTGGCCATGGAGTGTCCAGCGCGTCCAGGAGAGGCTGCGGTCAGGTTACACAAAACGCCGCTGGACTGAAGTGCCAGCAGTCTGAATGTATTCTGGTACCTTCTATAGCCAGAGGGGAAATCTGGGTTTTTAACAGGAATAACACATCGAGAGGTATCGCCTGAGTGTGTGTGTGTGTGTGTGTGTGTGTGTGTGTGTGTGTGTGTGTGTGTGTGTGTGTGTGTGTGTGCTCACATCCAATTAGATGAATCCAGACGCTTCTTTAAGCTTTCAATATATTCTGGACCAGTTTAACCCTCATTTTGTTGTTGTTGTTGATGTTGTTGTTGATGTTGATGTTGTTGATGTTGTTCATAATGTTGTTGAGGACGATGTTGTTGTTGTTTATGTTGCTGTTGTTGCTGTTTTTGTTGATGTTGATGTTGTTGATGTTGTTGTTGATGATGTTGATGATGTTGTTGTTGTCGTTGTTGTTGTTATTGTTGATGATGTTGTTGATGATGTTGATGATGTTGTTGTTGTCATTGTTGTTGTTATTGTTGATGATGTTGTTGTTGATAATGATGTTGATGATGTTGCTGTTGTTATTGTTGATGATGTTGTTGTTGATGATGTTTTTGTTGTTGATGTTGTTGATGTTGTTGGTGTAGTTGTTGATGCTGTTGATGTTGTTGTTGTTGATATTATTGTTTCTGTTGTTGTTGATGTTGTTGATGTTGTTGATGCTGTTGTTTTTGTTGTTGATGTTGATGCTGTTGTTGTTTTTGTTGATGTTATTGTTTCTGTTGTTGTTGATGTTGTTGATGTTGTTGATGTTGTTGATGCTGTTGTTTTTGTTGTTGATGTTGATGCTGTTGTTGTTTTTGTTGATGTTATTGTTTCTGTTGTTGTTGATGTTGTTGATGCTGTTGATGCTGTTGTTTTGGTTGTTGTTGTAGTTGATATTATTGTTGATGTCGTTGTAGTTGTTGTTGATGCTGTTATTGTACTTATTGATGCTGTTGATGTTGTTGTTGTTATTGATGTTCTTGTTGATGTTATTGTTGATGATGATGTTGTTGTTGGTGGGCTGGTGGGCTGGTATGCATGCATGCTCAAACACGCACACACTCACACCTTAACAAGTGGAAAATAATTCAAAGAATAACCACATATATTTACCGTTGAAGTCGGAAGTTTACATACACCTTAGCCAAATACATTTAAACTTTTTTCACAATTCCTGACATTTAATCCTAGTATAAATTCCCTCCCTGTCTTAGGTCAGTTAGGATCACCACTTTATTTTAATTAGGAATGTGAAATGTCAGAATAATAGTAGAGAGCTTTTATTTTTTTCATCACATTCCCAGTGGATCAGAAGTTTGCATACACTCAATTAGTATTTGGTAGCATTGCCTTTAAATTGTTTAACTTGGGTCAAACGGTTCAGGTAGCCTTCCAGAAGCTTCCCACAATAAATTGGGTGAATTTTGGCCCATTCCTCCTGACAGAGCTGGTGTAACTGAGTCAGGTTTGTAGGCTTCCTTACTCGCACATGCTTTTTCAGTTCTGCCCACACATTGAGGTCAGTGCCCTGTGATGGCAACTCCAAAACCTTGACTTTGTTGTCCATAAGCCATTTTCCATTTGGAAAAACCATTTGCGACCAAGCTTTAACTTCCTGACTGATGTCTGGAGATGTTGCTTCAATATATCCACATCATTTTCCTTCCTTGTGAAGCGATCTATTTGGTGAAGTGCACCAGTCCCTCCTGCAGCAATGCACCCCCACAAGATGATGCTGCCCCCCCCCCCGTGCTTCATGGTTGGGATGGTGTTCTTTGGCTTGCAAGCCTCCCCCTTTTTCCTCCAAACAAAACGATGGTCATTATGGCCAAACAGCTCTATTTTTATTTCATCAGACCAGAGGGCATTTCTCAAAAAAGTACGTTCTTTGTCTCCATGTGCAGTTGCAAACCGTTGTCTGGCATTTTTATGGCGGTTTTGGAGCAGTGGCTTCTCCCTTGCTGAGCGGTCTTTCAGGTTATGTCGATATAGGACTCGTTTTACTGTGGATATAGATAATTTTATACCTGTTACCTCCAGCATCTTCACACGGTCCTTTGCTGCTGTTCTGGGCTTGATTTGCACTTTTCGCACCAAAGGACCTTCATCTCTAGGAGACAGAACGCGTCTCCTTCCTGAGCGGTATGACGGTTGCGTGGTCCCATGGTGTTTATACTTGTGTACTATTGTTTGAATAGATGAACATGTTACCTTCAGGCGTTTGGAAATTGCTCCCAAGGATGAACCAGACTTGTGGAGGTCTACACATTTTTTCTGAGTTCTTGGCTGATTTATTTCTTTGTATTTTCCTCATGATGTCAAGCAAAGAGGCACTGAGTTTGAAGGTAAGGCCTTGAAATACATCCACAGGAACACCAATTGACTCAAATGATGTCAATTAGCCTATCAGAAGCTTCTAAAGCCATGACATCATTTTCTGGAATTTTACAAGCTGTTTAAAGGCACAGTCAACTTAGTGTATGTAAACTTCTGACCCACTGGAATTGTGATATAGTGAATTATAATTGAAATAATCTGCCTGTTAACAATTGTTGTATAAATTACTTGTGTCATGCACAAAGTAGATGTCCTAACCGACTTGCCAAAACTATAGATTGTTAATGGAGTGGTTGAAAAATATGTTTTAATGACTCCAACCTAAGTGTATGTAAACTAGTTTTAATGACTCCAACCTAAGTGGATGTAAACTAGTTTTAATGACTCCAACCTAAGTGTATGTAAACTAGTTGTAATGACTCCAACCTAAGTGGATGTAAACTAGTTTTAATAATGACTCCAACCTAAGTGTATGTAAACTAGTTTTAATGACTCCAACCTAAGTGGATGTAAACTAGTTTTAATGACTCCAACCTAAGTGTATGTAAACTAGTTGTAATGACTCCAATCTAAGTGTATGTAAACTAGTTTTAATGACTCCAATCTAAGTGTATGTAAACTAGTTTTAATGACTCCAACCTAAGTGTATGTAAACTAGTTTTAATGACTCCAACCTAAGTGTATGTAAACTAGTTTTAATGACTCCAACCTAAGTGGTTTTATGTAAATGACTAACCTAAGTTTTAATGACTGACTCAACCTAAGTGTATGTAAACTGTTTTAATGACTCCAACCTAAGTGTATGTAAACTAGTTGTAATGACTCCAACCTAAGTATGTAAACTAGTTTTAATGACTCCAACCTAAGTGTATGTAAACTAGTTTTAATGACTCCAACCTAAGTGTTTTAATGATGTAAACTAGTTTTAATGACTCAACCTAAGTGTATGTAAACTAGTTTTAATGACTAACCTAAGTGTATGTAAACTAGTTTTAATGACTCCAACCTAAGTGTATGTAAACTAACCTAAGTTTTAAACTGTTTTAATGACTCCAACCTAAGTGTATGTAAACTAGTTTTAATGACTCCAACCTAAGTGTATGTAAACTAGTTTTAATGACTCCAACCTAAGTGTTTTATGTAAACTAGTTTTAATGACTCCAACCTAAGTGTAAACTGTAAACTAACCTAACTGTATGTAACTAGTTTTAATGTTTTAATGACTCCAACCTAAGTGTATGTAAACTAGTTTTAATGACTCCAACCTAAGTGTATGTAAACTAGTTTTAATGACTCCAACCTAAGTGTATGTAAACTAGTTTTAATGACTCCAACCTAAGTGTATGTAAACTAGTTTTAATGACTCCAATCTAAGTGTATGTAAACTAGTTTTAATGACTCCAACCTAAGTGTATGTAAACTAGTTTTAATGACTCCAACCTAACTGTATGTAAACTAGTTTTAATGACTCCAACCTAAGTGTATGTAATGACTAGTTTAATGACTCCAACCTAAGTGTATGTAAACTGTTTTAATGACTCCAACCTAAGTGTATGTAAACTAGTTTTAATGACTCGTTTTAAATGACTCCAACCTAAGTGTATATGTAAACTAGTTTTAATGACTCCAACCTAAGTGTATGTAAACTAGTTTTAATGACTCCAACCTAAGTGTGTAAACTAGTTTTAATGACTCCAACCTAAGTGGATGTAAACTAGTTTTAATGACTGTAAACTAGTTTTAATGACTCCAACTAAGTGTATGTAAACTAGTTTTAATGACTCAACCTAAGTGGATGTAAACTAGTTTTAATGACTCCAACCTAAGTGTATGTAAACTAGTTTTAATGACTCCAACCTAAGTGTATGTAAGCTAGTTTTAATGACTCCAATCTAAGTGTATGTAAACTAGTTTTAATGACTCCAACCTAAGTGTATGTAAACTGGTTTTAATGACTCCAACCTAAGTGTATGTAAACTAGTTTTAATGACTCCAACCTAAGTGTATGTAAACTAGTTGTAATGACTCCAACCTAAGTGTATGTAAACTAGTTTGAATGACTCCAACCTAAGTGTATGTAAACTAGTTTTAATGACTCCAACCTAAGTGTATGTAAACTAGTTTTAATGTGTGTAAACCTCTGACTTCAACTGTATCTATCTTTGTGTTGTATTAGTCATGTGACTTGACATTTACTTCCTGTCTAAGGTTCCACTCCACTTGGACATGTTTTTCTTCGGGCCTGGATGGATTGCTGATGCCTTGGCTTCAACAACGGGAGGAGATTTTCTGTTTGTTTCTGTTTTCCTGATAGTTTTGTAAAGCGGTGCCAAGTGAACTGTCGAACCACAGATTTCTCTGTGATAGAGACGTCTCCCGGGACGGACTGGGGAATATTAGTAAGAGAAAAGCAACAGAAGGAGAGGAGGAGAGGGGGATCCCACGGGATCTGCAGAGGAGAAATATGGACAAATGAACAAGTTACCCAGCTTGGCCTTGGCAGGCTGCTCTGCCTCATCTCACTCTCTCTCTCTCTTCATCACTTTCCATCTCTCTCTTCATCACGCTCTCTCTCTCTCTTCATCACTCTCCATCTCTCTCTCTTCATCACTTCAACACGCTCTTTCTCTCTTCATCACTCTCTCCCTCTTCTCTTCATCACGCTCTCTCTCTTCATCACTCCATCTCTCTCTCTTTTCATCACTCTCCATCTCTCTCTCTCATCACGCTCTCCATCTCTCTCTTCATCACTCTCCATCTCTCTCTCTCTTCATCACGCTCTCGCTCTCTTCATCACTCTCCATCTCTCTCTCTTCATCACGCTCTCTCTCTCTCATCATGCTCTCTCTTCATCACTCTCCATCTCTCTCTCTCACGCTCTTTCATCACTCTCCATCTCTCTCTCTTTTCATCACTCTCCATCTCTCTCTCATCACGCTCTCTCTCTCTCTCTTCATCACTCTCCATCTCTCTCTCTCTCTTCATCACGCTCTCGCTCTCTCTTCATCACTCTCCATCTCTCTCTTCATCACGCTCTCTCTCTCTTCATCACTCTCCATCTCTCTCTCTTCATCACGCTCTCTCTCTCTCTTCATCACTCTCCATCTCTCTCTCTTCATCACGCTCTCTCTCTCTTCATCATGCTCTTTCTCTCTTCATCACTCTCCATCTCTCTCTCTTCATCATGCTCTCTCTCTTCATCACTCTCCATCTCTCTTCATCACGCTCTCTCTCTCTTTCATCACTCTCCATCTCTCTCTCTCTTCATCACTTTCTCCTCATCTCCATCTCTTCATCACTTTCCCTATCTCTCATCTTCATCACACTCCATCTTCATCACGCTCTCTCTCTCTCTTCATCACTCTCCATCTTTCTCTCTTCATCACACTCTCTCTCTCTCTTCATCACTCTCCATCTCTCTCTCTTCATCACGCCCCCTCTCATCTCTCTCTCTCTCTCTCTCTCATCACTCTCCCTCTCTCTCTCTCTCTCTCTCTCTCTCATCACTCTCCCTCTCTCTCTATTCAACACGCTTTTTCTCTCTTCATCACTCTCCATCTCTCTCTCTTCATCACGCTCTCTCTCTTCTTCATCACTCTCATCTCTCTCTCTTCATCACTTTCCTCTCTTTCTCTTCATCACTCTCCATCTCTCCCTCTCTCTCTCATCATGCTTCCTCTCTCTTCTCTCTCTCATCACACTCCCTCTCTCTCTTCATCACTCTCCCTCTCTCTCTCTTCATCATGCTCTCTCTCTCTCTCTCTCTCCATCACTTTCCCTCTCTCTCTTCATCACGCTCCCTCTCTCTCTCTTCATCACTCTCCCGCTCTCTCTCTTCATCATACTCTGTCTCTCTCTTCATCAATCTCCCTCTCTCTCTCTTCAACACGCTCCCTCAATTTTGGGTCAGTCACAGTGGCCAAGTATTCTGCCACTGTGTACTCTCTGTTCAGGCCCAAATAGCATTCTAGTGTGCTTTGTTTTTTGGTGAACTCTTTCCAATGTGTCAAATAATTATCTTTCTGTTTTCTGATGATTTGGTTGGTTCTAATTGTGTTGCTGTCCTGGGGCTTTGTGGGGTCTGTTTGTGTTTGTGAACAGAGCCCCAGGTCCAGCTTGCTCAGGGGACTCTTCTCCAGGTTCATCTCTCTGTAGGCGATGGCTTTGTTATGGAAGGTTTGGGAATCGCTGCCTTTTAGGTGGTTGTAGAATTTCTGGATTTTGATAATTATTTGGTATCAGCCTAATTCTGCTCTGCATGCATTATTTGATATTTTACATTGTACACTGAGGATATTTTTGCAGAATTCTGCATGCATGTTTGTCCCATTTTGTGAATTATTGGTTGGTGAGACCCCAGACCTCACAACCATAAAGAACAATGGTTTCTATAACTGATTCAAGTATTTTTAGCCAGATCCTAATTGGTATGCGGAATGTTCCTTTTGATGGCATCATCATTCACAGCTTTGTGGACGTTGGTGTTGATGGTTAGGGCGAGCTATGTATATTTGTTTGGGTGCTCTAGGGCAACGGTGTCTAGATTGAATTTGTATTTGTGGTCCTGGCAATTGGACCTACTTGGTTGGGGACAGAAGTACCAGATCACCAGCAAACAGTCGGCATTTGACTTCAGATTCTAGTAGGGGGAGGCCGGGTGCTGCAGACTGTTCTAGTGCCCTCGCCAATTCGTTGATATGTATGTTGAAGAGGGTGGGGCTTAAGCTGCATCCCTGTCTAACCCCACAACCCTGTGGAAATAAATGTGTATGTTTTTTGCCAAATCTAACCGCACACTTGTTGTTTGTGTACATGGACTTTATCCCCCCAACACCACTTTCCATCAATTTGTATAGCAGACCCTCATGTCAAATTGAGTCAAAAGCTATTTTGAAATTAAAAAAGCATGTGAAATCTTTTGGTTTATTTGGTTGTCAATTAGGGTGTGCAGGGTGAATACGTGGTCTGTCATACGGTAATTTGGTAAAAAAGCCAATATGATATTTGCTAAGTACATTGTTTTCACTGAGGAAATGTACGAGTCTGCTGGTAATGATATATGCAGAGGATTTCCCAAGGTTGCTGTTGACTCATATCCCCTGGTAGTTACTGATAATGCAGAGGATTTTCCCAAGGTTGCTGTTGACTCATATCCCCTGGTAGTCAATGATAATGCAGAGGGTTTTCCCAAGGTTGCTGTTGACTCATATCCCCTGGTAGTTAATGATAATGCTGAGGATTTTCCCAATGTTGCTGTTGACTCATATCCCCTGGTAGTTAATGATAATGCAGATTTATTTCCCCAAGGTTGCTGTTGACTCATATCCCCTGGTAGTTAATGATAATGCAGAGGGTTTTCCCCAAGGTTACTGTTGACTCATATCCCCTGGTAGTTAATGGGGTCAAATTTGTCTCCACTTTTGTGGATTCATGTGATCAATCCTTAGTTCCAAATATTGGAGAATTTGCCAGAGCTGAGGATGATGTTAAAGAGTTTAAAGTATAGCCAATTGGTGATCTCTATATTTTATAATTTCCTTCTTGATACCTTCAATCCCACAGGCCTTTTTGTGTTGGAGGGTTTGTTTTGTCCTGTAGTTCATTCGGTGTAATTGGAGAATCCAGTGGGTTCTGGTCGTCTTTAATAGTTGATTCTAAAATTTGTATTCGACCATGTAAATGTTTTTGCTGTTTTGTTCTTTGTTATAGAGCCAATCAGATTGGAGAAGTGGTTTATCCATACATCTCCATTTTGGACAGATAATTCTTCGTGATGTAATGTTGTTTGATTAGAGTTTTCCAATTTCCACAGAAGTGGTTAGAGTCTAAGGATTCTTCAATTACATTGAGCTGATTTCTGACGTGCTGTTCCTTCTTTTTCCTGTAGTGTATTTCTGTATTGTTCTAGTGATTCACCATAATGAAGGCTTAGACTCAGAATCAGTCTCAGAATCAGTTTTCTGGGTCTCCGTATTGTTTTAGTGATTCACCATAATGAAGGCTTAGACTCAGGTCTCAGAATCAGGTTTTCTGGGTCTCTGTATTGTTCTAGTGATTCACCATAATGAAGGCTTAGACTCAGGTCTCAGAATCAGGTTTTCTGGGTCTCTGTATTGTTCTAGTGATTCACCATAATGAAGGCTTAGACTCAGGTCTCAGAATCAGGTTTTCTGGGTCTCTGTATTGTTTTAGTGATTCACCATAATGAAGGCTTAGACTCAGGTCTCAGAATCAGGTTTTCTGGGTCTCTGTATTGTTCTAGTGATTCACCATAATGAAGGCTTAGACTCAGGTCTCAGAATCAGGTTTTCTGGGTCTCTCAGAATCAGTATTGTTTTAGTGATTCACCATAATGAAGGCTTAGACTCAGGTCTCAGAATCAGGTTTTCTGGGTCTCTGTATTGTTCTAGTGATTCACCATAATGAAGGCTTAGACTCAGGTCTCAGAATCAGGTTTTCTGGGTCTCTGTATTGTTCTAGTGATTCACCATAATGAAGGACTCAGGTCTCAGAATCAGGTTTTCTGGTCTCTGTATTGTTCTAGTGATTCACCATAATGAAGGCTTAGACTCAGGTCTCAGAATCAGGTTTTCTGGGTCTCCGTATTGTTCTAGTGATTCACCATAATGAAGGCTTAGACTCAGGTCTCAGAATCAGGTTTTCTGGGTCTCCTGTATTTTGTTTTAGTGATTCACCATAATGAAGGCTTAGAGGTCTCAGAATCTTTTCTGGGTCTCCGATGATCACCATAATGAAGGCTCTCATCAGAATCAGGTTTTCATTGTTGTTCATTTTCTTCAGTTGTCTGCTTTGACATTTCTTTAGTGATTCACCATAATGAAGGCTTAGACTCAGGTCTCAGAATCAGGTTTTCTGGGTTTTCATCTGCCAAGTTTACACCTTTGCAATTAGGTCAGAATCATTTTTTCTTCCAGGAAATTGTCAATAATGAATTTAATTTGGTCTCAGACATTTTCCTTTTGTCTTTAGTGATTCACCATAATGAAGGCTTAGACTCAGGTCTAATCAGGTTTTCTTCCATTGTTTTAGTGATTCACCATAATCCTTAGACTTAGGTCTCAGAATCAGGTTTTCTGGGTTCCTATTGTTCTTGATTCACCATAATGAAGGCTTAGACTCAGGTCTCAGAATCAGGTTTTCTGGGTCTCCGTATTGTTTTAGTGATTCACCATAATGAAGGCTTAGACTCAACTCTCAGAATGAGGTTTTCTGGGTCTCTGGTTAATAGTGATTGGGCCTGTTGAAGGCTCTGACTCCCGGTCTCAGAATCAGGCCTGTCTCCGTCATGTTTTAGTGATTCACCATAATGGAGGGCATGAGGTTGGTCTCAGAAGGGGCATGGGTCTGATATGGGGAGCTTATATCTCACAGTTGTTCCTCCTGTTGTCATGTTGAGGTCCTTGATGCAGGGGCGGGGGCATGAGGTGGGCAGAAGGCTTAGACTCAGGTCTGGAATCAGGTTTTCTGGGTGTCTGGTTTGCTCTAGTGGTAATGAAGGCTTAGACTCAGGTCTCAGAATCAGGTTTTCTGGGTCTCTGTATTGTTCTAGTGATTCACCATAGTTCAGAAGGGTCTTACAGATTTTTTTTGTCTCAGAATCAGTTTTCTGGGTCTCATTGTTCTAGTGATTCACCATAATGAAGGCTATTCTAACCAGGTTTTCTGGGTCTCCGTATTGTTTTAGTGATTCACATAATGAAGGCTTAGAAGTTCTCAGAATCAGGTTTTCTGGGTCTCACTGACCAAGATAAGTTTTTTTGCATTCTTCATCAAACCAGTTGTCATTGTTGTTCATTTTCTTCAGTTGTCTGCAACACATTTTTGTTGAAAGGGAAGCTGAGAAGTCAAATATGATGTTGAATTTTCATCATTTTCATCTGCCAAGTTTGCACCTTTGCAATTAAAGTGACATTTTTTTCTTCCAGGAAATTGCCAATAGTGAATTTAATTTGTTTCAATTTTCCTTTTATCTTTAATTTCCACACTATTGTCCTTCCATCTACATTAGAATGTAATATTATTCCATTCCTTTGGCTTTGATGCCTCAAATTGAGCATAGCTCTGTTCAAGTAGAATGTGATTTTGCTGTGGTCTGATAGGGGTGTCAGTGGGCTGACTGATGAACTCTGTGAGAGACTGGGGGGTTAATAGATGGGGTTGGGCCTACAGATGGGCTCCCGGCCTGTACAGATGGCCTGTTGTCATGTTGAGGTCCTTGCCGCAGATGGAGGGCATGAGGTTGGTAGAAGGGGCATAGGTCTGATATGGGGGTTTATACAGTTGTTCCTCCTGCTTGTCATGAGGGCTGCAGGGGCGGGGGATGGGCAGGGCAGAGATGGGCTGGTGTGGGGGTGTACAGATGGGCAGTTTACAGATGGGCTGTTTACAGATGGTTGGGGGTGTGGATGGGATTCTGTGGTCTGGGTGTTGGTCCTCTGTTTCAGGTCAGGAAGGGGTCTTACAGGTATTTTTATTTTGTATAATTAAATGATGGGCAGTTTAACCAGGTAGGCCAGTTGAGAACACCTTTATTTAACCAGGGAGGCCAGTTTTTATTTAACAGATGGCCAGTTGTAACAGATTTAACCAGGTTACTAGTTGGGAACAGTTTACAGATGGGCTGTGTACAGATTTATTTAACAGGTTGGGTTATGAACACCTTTATTTAACCAGGTTGGCCAGTTGAGAACAGTTTAAGATGGTGTTTACAGATGAGAACAAGTTCTACAGATGGGCTGACCAAGATAAAGCAAAGCAGATGGGCTGACACAAACAACAACACAGAGTTACAGATGGGCTGGAATAAACAAACATACAGTCAATAATACAGATGGGCTGAACAATGGGCTGTTTACAGTGTGTTCAAATGAAGGGAAGGTAAAGGCAATTACAGATGGGCTGTAATACAATTTAGGCTGTTAACACTGGGCAGTGATAGATGGAGTTTTTACAGATGAGCTGTTTACAGATACTGGGCTGTGTAAAAGTATATTTACAGATGGTCTGTTTACAGATGAGGGCTAGTTGGTTGATGGGCTGTGTACAGATGGGCTATGTACAGATGGGCTGTTTACAGATGGGCAGTTTACAGATGGGGGGTACAGATGGGCTGTGTACAGATGGGCTGTGTACAGATGGGCTGTGTACAGATGGGTTATTTACAGATGGGCTGTTTACAGATGGGCAGTTTACAGATGGGCTGTGTACAGATGGGCAGTTTACAGATGGGCTATGTAGAGATGGGCTATTTACTGATGGGCAGTTTACAGATGGGTAGTTTGCAGATGGGCAGTTTACAGATGGGCTGTGTACAGATGGGCAGTGTACAGATGGGCTGTTTACTGATGGGAGGTTTACAAATGGGCTGTGTACAGATGGGCAGTTTACAGATGGGCTGTGTACAGATGGGTGGTTTACACATGGGCTGTTTACAGATGGGCTGTGTACAGATGGGCTGTTTACAGATGGTCTGTTTACAGATGGGCTATTTACAGATGGGCTGTGTACAGATGGGCTGTGTACAGATGGGATGTTTACTGATGGGACGTTTACAGATGGGGTTTTTACAGATGGGCTGTTTACAGATTGGTTATTTACACATGGGCTGTTTACAGATGGGCTGTGTACAGATGGGCTGTTTACTGATGGGCAGTTTACAGATGGGCTGTGTACAGATGGGCTGTTTACACATGGGCTGTTTACAGATGGGTTATTTACACATGGGCTGTCACAATTCTTGCTGCTGTGACGTCACACTGTGATATTTCACCCTGTAGATGTGGGAGTTTATCAAAATCGGGTTGTTTTTTTGATATTTGTTACATCCAACCTCTGTGGGATGTCGCCTGTTTCTCCGTTTTGCTATTTGCCATCTTATGTCCAGTTGTCAAATGGCACACTGTGCCCTACTATGCCATACATAGTGCACTACCGTCGGTCAATGTCCTATGAGCCCTATATAGGGAACGGTTGTAATGATGGAAGGGCTCCTCTATCATCAAGGCCAAAAGATTGATAGCCTTCTCGAGGGCCTCCTTCACACAGAGAGACATTAGCTGAAAGGAGATATGGATCAGATTTTTATTTAAGAGAAACCCTGAAGGAGTATAAATATTTAAGTAAGTTAAACACACTGCTGTGGCTCTGAGGAGACATTTTATTACTGCCCTGCTGAAGGTGGAGTTTGAGTTTGCTTAAAATAATGGTGATTAGAGAAGAGAGTTGGAGAGAGTGTGTGTGTGTGTGTGTGTGTGTGTGTGTGTGTGTGTGTGTGTGTGTGTGTGTGTGTGTGTGTGTGTGTGTGTGTGTGTGTGTGTGTGTGTGTGTGTGTGTGTGTGTGTGTGTGTGTGTGTGTGTGTGTGTGTGTGTGTGTAAGTGGAATTAATCAGTGGAGCTGTAGCTGAGCATACTTTAAGATTGAGCAAATTGAAGAGAATGAGGTAGGGTGGAGAGAGAGGTGGATAGAGAGGGGGTGAGAGGGGAGGACAGAGAGACAGGGAGATAGGGGAAGAGAGAGAGGGGAAAGAGAGAGAGGGGGGAAGAGAGAGGGGGAGAGAGAGAGGGAAGGGAGAGAGAGGGGGAGAGAAGGGGAAGAGAGAGGGGAGGACAGAGAGAGGGGAAGAGAGAGAGGGAGGAGAGAGAAAGGGGAAGAGAGAGGGGGAAGAGAGAAGGGGGAAGAGAGAGGGAAGGAGAGAGAAAGGGGGAGAGAGAGGGGGAAGAGAGAGGGGAGCGAGAAGGGGGAAGAGAGAGGGGAGGACAGAGAGAGGGGAAGAGAGAGAGGGAGGAGAGAGAAAGGGAAGAGAGAGGGGAGAGAGAGGGGGGAAGAGAGAAGGGGGAAGAGAGAGAGAGGGGAGAGAGAGAGAGAGGGGAAGGAGAGAGAGAGGGGAGAGAGGGGGAAGAGAGAGAGGGGAGCGAGAGAGAGAGAGGAGGAGAGAGAGGGGAAGAGAGAGAGGGAAGAGAGAGAGGGGAAGAGAGAGAGGGGGAAGAGAGAGAGGGGAGAGAGAGGGGAAAGGGAGAGAGGGGGAAGAGAGAGAGGGGAAGAGAGAGAGGGGGAGAGAGAGGGGGAAGAGAGAGGGGAGCGAGAGAGAGAGAGGGGAGGAGAGAGAGAGGGGTAAGAGAGAGAGGGGGAATGAGAGAGGGGAAGAGAGAGTAATGAATGGGGAGAATGAATGAATGGGGAAAGGAATGTGTAGAGAGGGGAAGAGAGAATGTAATGGGTAAAGGGAGAGAGGGAATGTAAGAATGACAGGGGTAGAGAGAGGGGGAAGAGAATGAGAGGGGTGAATGAGAATGAGGGGTAATGAAGGGAGAGAGGGGGAAGAGAGAGGGAATGTAGAGACAGGGGTGAATGAGAGACTATTTGCACATGTGAATGTAATGAATGTGTAATGTTTCCTGTGAATGTAATGAATGGGTAATGTTTCCTGTGAATGTAATGAATGTGTATTGTTTCCTGTGAATGTAGTGAATGTGTAATGTTTCCTGTGAATGTAATGAATGCGTAATGTTTCCTGTGAATGTAATGAATGCGTAATGTTTCCTGTGAATGTAATGAATGCGTAATGTTTCCTGTGAATGTAATGAATGCGTAATGTTTCCTGTGAATGTAATGAATGCGTAATGTTTCCTGTGAATGTAATGAATGCGTAATGTTTCCTGTGAATGTAATGAATGCGTAATGTTTCCTGTGAATGTAATGAATGCGTAATGTTTCCTGTGAATGTAATGAATGCGTAATGTTTCCTGTGAATGTAATGAATGCGTAATGTTTCCTGTGAATGTAATGAATGCGTAATGTTTCCTGTGAATGTAATGAATGCGTAATGTTTCCTGTGAATGTAATGAATGTGTAATGTTTCCTGTGAATGTAATGAATGCGTAATGTTTCCTGTGAATGTAATGAATGCGTAATGTTTCCTGTGAATGTAATGAATGTGTAATGTTTCCTGTGAATGTAATGAATGCGTAATGTTTCCTGTGAATGTAATGAATGTGTAATGTTTCCTGTGAATGTAATGAATGCGTAATGTTTCCTGTGAATGTAATGAATGCGTAATGTTTCATGTGAATGTAATGAATGCGTAATGTTTCCTGTGAATGTAATGAATGCGTAATGTTTCCTGTGAATGTAATGAATGCGTAATGTTTCCTGTGAATGTAATGAATGCGTAATGTTTCCTGTGAATGTAATGAATGTGTAATGTTTCCTGTGAATGTAATGAATGCGTAATGTTTCCTGTGAATGTAATGAATGCGTAATGTTTCCTGTGAATGTAATGAATGCGTAATGTTTCCTGTGAATGTAATGAATGCGTAATGTTTCCTGTGAATGAATGTAATGAATGCGTAATGTTTCCTGTGAATGTAATGAATGCGTAATGTTTCCTGTGAATGTAATGAATGCGTAATGTTTCCTGTGAATGTAATGAATGCGTAATGTTTCCTGTGAATGTAATGAATGCGTAATGTTTCCTGTGAATGTAATGAATGCGTAATGTTTCCTGTGAATGTAATGAATGTGTAATGTTTCCTGTGAATGTAATGAATGCGTAATGTTTCCTGTGAATGTAATGAATGCGTAATGTTTCCTGTGAATGTAATGAATGTGTAATGTTTCCTGTGAATGTAATGAATGCGTAATGTTTCCTGTGAATGTAATGAATGCGTAATGTTAATAATATTTTTTAATCATTTATTTACTTTTTATTTTACAGCTGCAGAACAGATCCCATAGAACAGAAAGAGATGTTGGTTTTCAGCAGCAGACACACACACTATCACACACACTATCATACACACTATCATACACACACACTGACATACACACACACTATCATACACACATACTGACACACACACACACTATCATACACACACACTGACAAACACACACTATCATACACACATATTGACACACACACACACTGACACACACACACTATCATACACACACACTGACACACACACACACTAGCATACACACTATCATACACACTATCATACACACACACTGACACACACACACACTATCATACACACTATCATACACACTATCATACACACTATCATACACACACACTGACACACACACACTATCATACACACTATCATACACACACACTGACACACACACACTATCATACACACTATCATACACACACACTGACACACACACACTATCATACACACTATCATACACACACACTGACACACACACACTATCATACACACTATCATACACACTATCATACACACTATCATACACACACACTGACATACACACACACTGACACACACACACACTAGCATACACACTATCATACACACTATCATACACACACACTGACATACACACACACTATCATACACACTATCATACACACTATCATCATACACACACACTGACATACACACACACACACTAGCATACACACACTATCATGACACACACACACACATACACACTATCATACACACTATCATACACACACACACACTGACATACACACACACTAGCATACACACATACTGACACACACACACACATATCATACACACACACTGACAAACACACACTATCATACACACATACTATCACACACTACATACACACACACACACACACTATCATACACACATCATACTGACACACACACACACTATCATACACACACTGACAAACACACACTATCATACACACACTACTGACACACACACACACTGACACACACACACTATCATACACACACACACACACACACACTATCATACACACACACTGATCACACACACACACACACACACACACACACTATCATACACACACACACACTATCATACACACACACACATACACACACACACACTATCATACACACACACTGACACACACACACTATCATACACACACACTGACACACACACACACACACACACATACACACTATCATACACACACACTATCACACACACACACACTATCATACACACACACGGACACACACACACACACACACTATCATACACACACACTGACACACACACACACACACTGACACACACACACTATCATACACACACACACACACACACACACTATCATACACACACACTAACACACACACACACACACTATCACACACACACACACTGACACACACACACTAACATACACACACTGACACACACACACTGACACACACACACACTGACACACACACACATTGACACACACACACACTGACACACACACTGACAAACACACACTGACACACACACACATACACACAACACACACACATTGACACACACACACTATCATACACACACACACTAACACACACACACATAACATACACACACACTGACACTCACACACTAACACACACACACTAACACACACACACACTATCATACTCTCACACACTAACACACACACACTAACACACACACACACACACACTGACACACACACACTGACAAACACACACACACTGACACACACACACTAACATACACACACTGACACACACACACTGACACACACACACACTGACACACACACACACACTGACACACACACTGACACACACTGACAAACACACACACACTGACACACACAAACTGACACACACACTAACATACACACACACTGACAAATGCACACTAACACACACACGCACTAACACACACACATACTGACACACACGTGCTAACACACACACTAACACACACACCCTAACACACACATACTGACATACACTCACTAACACACAGACACGAACACACACACTAGCACACACTATCATACACTGACACACACTCACTAACAAACACACACTCACTAACACACACACACTAGCACACACACTCACTAACACACACACACACACACTAACACACACACACACACACACACACACACACACACACACACACACACACACACACACACACACACACACACACACACACACATACACACACATACACTGACACACACACACTAACACACAGACACACACATACACACTAACACACACACTAACGCACACACATTAGCACACACACTGTCACAGATCCTGGAGAGTGACATAGTGAACACACTGATTCAGCCCCTATCACACTCCACACCCTCCATACTCTCTGTCTCTCTGCTCAGATGATAACTGACTACCAACGGGCACCTCTCATACACACTATCATACACACTGTCTCTCTGACTACCACTAGCATACACACTCTCTGTCACTTCAGATGATAACTGACTACCAACATACACCTCTCTGTCTCTCTGCTCAGATGATAACTGACTGCCAACGGGCACCTCTCTGTCTCTCTGCTCAGATGATAACTGACTACCAACGGGCACCTCTCTGTCTCTCTGTTCAGATGATAACTGACTACCAATGGGCACCTCTCTGTCTCTCTGCTCAGATGGTAACTGACTGCCAACGGGCACATCGCTCTTCTCCTGTTGTACACACACACTCACGTCTGTATATACAGTGTCTGTCGCGCTGACACAACGGCTCGGCTCCTGGCTGGCTCGGCTCCTGGCTGGCTCACACTCCTGGCCGGCTCGGCTCCTGGCCGGCTCGGCTCCTGGCTGGCTCGCACGCTGGCAGGCGATGGCAGTGTGACAGCCAATCAGAACGCTATCATTCACTCCTCTTAGCGACATGACACAACACATCTCCAGGGCCAAAACGTTTTACCTCCCGCTTGCTGGCCTGGCGCTGAATGATGATGTAGTGACGGGCGCTATTGTGGTGTCATAATGACAAACACTGACACACAGACACACACATTGGCACACACACACTGATGCCTGTTATGGGAATGTCATCGATCTGTTCTGAAGACACACGACATTACCACACATTGTCAAGACGCTGTACGTACCAGTACAATTAAATACTGAATAAGAGATTATATACAGGGTGTACTGGTACAGAGTCAATGTGGAGGCTATATACAGGGGGTACCGGTACAGAGTCAATGACACACATGGAGGCAGAGTATATACAGGGGGTACTGGTACAGAGTCAATGTGGAGGCTATATACAGGGTGTTACAGTACAGAGTCAATGTGGAGGCTATATACAGGATGTTACGGTACAGAGTCAATGTGGAGGCTATATACAGGGGGTACCGGTACAGAGTCAATGTGGAAGCTATATACAGGGTGTTACGGTAGGGAGTCAATGTGGAGACTATATACAGGGTGTTAGGGTACTGAGTCAATGTGGAGGCTATATACAGGGTGTTACGGTAGGGAGTCAATGTGGAGACTATATACAGGGTGTTAGGGTACTGAGTCAATGTGGAGGCTATATACAGGGGCACCGGTACAGAGTCAATGTGGAAGCTATATACAGGGTGTTGGCTCTCAATGGTAGGGAGTCAATGTGGAGACTATATACAGGGTGTTAGGGTACTGAGTCAATGTGGAGGCTATATACAGGGGGTACGGTACAGAGTCAATGTGGAGGCTATATACAGGGGATACTGGTACAGAGTCAATGCGGAGGCTATATACAGGGGGTACCGGTACAGAGTCAATGTGGAGGCTATATACAGGGTGTTACTGGTACAGAGTCAATGTGGAGGCTATATACAGGGTGTTACGGTACAGAGTCAATGTGGAGGCTATATACAGGGTGTTACGGTGTGTCACAGAGTCAATGTGGAGGCTATATACAGGGTGTTACGGTACAGAGTCAATGTGGAGGCTATATACAGGGGTACCGGTACAGAGTCAATGTGGAGGCTATATACAGGGTGTAACATTACAGAGTCAATGTGGAGGCTATTTACAGGGTGTTACCGGCATAGAGTCAATGTGGAGACTATATACAGGGTATTACGGTACAGAGTCAATGTGGAGGCTATATACAGGGGGTACCGGTACAGAGTCAATGTGGAGGCTATATACAGGGTGTAACATTACAGAGTCAATGTGGAGGCTATATACAGGGTATTACGGTACAGAGTCAATGTGGAGGCTATACATTTACATTTACATTTAAGTCATTTAGAGGCTCTATCCAGAGCGACTTACAAATTGGTGCATTCACCTTATGACCTCCAGTGGAACAGTAGTGCATCTAAATCTTTCAGGGGGAGGGGGTGAGAGGGATTACTTTATCCTATCCAGGTATTCCTTAAAGAGGTGGGGTTTACAGGTGTCTCCGGAAGGTGGTGATTGACAGGGCTGTCCTGGCGAGTCGTGAGGGAGTTTGTTCCACCATTGGGGGCCAGAGCAGCGAACAGTTTTGACTGGGCTGAGCGGGAACTGTACTTCCTCAGTGGTAGGGAGGCGAGCAGGCCAGAGGTGGCTATATACAGATGAACGCAGTGCCCTTGTTTGGGTGTAGGGCCTGAGTCAAGCCTGGAGGTACTGAGGTGCCAGTTCAATGTGGAGCTCCGGGGGAGGCTAGGCAAGCACCATGGTCTTGTAGCGGATGCGGTACAGAGTCAACTGGAAGCCAGTGGAGGGAGCAATGTGGAGGAGCGGGGTTACGGTACAGAGAGAACTTGGGAAGGCTGAACACCAGACGGGCTGCAGGGGTTCTGGATGAGTTGTACAGGGTGTTAATGGCACAGGCAGGGAGCCCAGCCAACAGCGAGTTGCAGTAAGAGTCCAGACGGGCTATGACAAGTGCCTGGATTAGGACCTGCGCCGCTTCCTGTGTGAGGCAGGGTCGTACTATATACGGATGTTGTAGAGCATGAACCTACAGGAACGGGCCACCGCCTTGATGTTAGTTGAGAACGACAGGGTGTTGGTCAGGATCACGCCAAGGGTCTTAGCGCTCTGGGAGGAGTACAGAGTCACAATGGGGTAGTTGTCAACCGTGATGGCGAGATCATGGAACGGGCAGTGGAGGCTTCCCGGGAGGAAGAGCAGCTGGAGTCTTGCCGAGGTTCAGCTGAGGTGGTGATCCGTCATCCACAGGGATATGTCTGTACAGAGTCATGCAGAGATGCGATTCGCCACCTGGTCATCAGAAGGGGGAAAGGAGATTAATTTACGTGTCGTCTGCATAGCAATGATAGGAGAGACCATGTGAGGTTATGACAGAGCCAAGTGACTTGGTGTATAGCGAGAATAGGAGGGGCCTACCAGAACAGAGCCAATGGGGGCTACACCAGTGGTGAGAGCACGTGGTGTGGAGACAATGTGGAGGCTATATACAGCCACGTTACCTGGTAGGAGCGACCTGTCAGGTAGGCGCATATACAGGGGGCCGCGCCGAGTCAATGCCCAACTATATAGAGGGTGGAGAGGAGGATCTGATGGTTCACAGTATCGAAGGCAGCCGATAGGTCTAGAAGGATGAGAGCAGAGGAATGAGAGTTAGCTTTAGCAGTGCGGAGCGCCTCCGTGATACAGAGAAGAGCAGTCAGGGGTTACGGTCAGTTGAATGACTAGTCTTGAAACCTGACTGATTTGGAGGCAAGAAGGTCATTCTGAGAGAGATAGCGGAGAGCTGGCCAAGGACGGTTACGTTCAAGAGTTTTGGAGAGAAAAGAAAGAAGGGTACTGGTCTGTAGTTGTTGAGACATATACGGAGGGATCAATGTGTAGGTTTTTTACAGAGTCAGAAGGGGTGCAACTCAATCGCTCTCTATGACCAGACGGAAGGGACTATAGCCAGCGGTCAGGGATGAGTCAATGTGGAGGTGAGGTACAGGGAGGACGGGTCTCAGATGGTCTGGGAAGATATACAGGGGGTACCGGTACAGAGTCAATGTGGAGGCTATATACAGGGGGTACCGGTACAGAGTCAATGTGGAGGCTATATACAGGGTGTTACAGTACAGAGTCAATGTGGAGGCTATATACAGGGTGTTACGGTACAGAGTCAATGTGGAGGCTATATACAGGGTGTTACGGTACAGAGTCAATGTGGAGGCTATATACAGGGGGTACCGGTACAGAGTCAATGTGGAGGCTATATACAGGGTGTACCGGTACAGAGTCAATGTGGAGGCTATATACAGGGTGTTACGGTACAGAGTCAATGTGGAGGCTATATACAGGGGATACCGGTACAGAGTCAATGTGGAGGCTATATACAGGGGTACCCGGTACAGAGTCAATGTGGAGGCTATATACAGGGGTACCGGGACAGAGTCAATGTGGAGGCTATATACAGGGGGTACCGGTACAGAGTCAATGTGGAGGCTATATACAGGGTGTTACGGTACAGAGTCAATGTGGAGGCTATATACAGGGTGTTACGGTACTGAGTCAATGTGGAGGCTATATACAGGGTGTTACAGGGTGTTACGGTACAGAGTCAATGTGGAGACTATATACAGGGTATTACGGTACAGAGTCAATGTGGAGGCTATATACAGGGTGTTACGGTACTGAGTCAATGTGGAGGCTATATACAGGGTGTTACGGTACTGAGTCAATGTGGAGACTATATACAGGGTATTACGGTACAGAGTCAATGTGGAGGCTATATACAGGGTGTTACGGTACTGAGTCAATGTGGAGGCTATATACAGGGTATTACGGTACAGAGTCAATGTGGAGGCTATATACAGGGTTTTACGGTACAGAGTTAATGTGGAGGCTATATACAGGGTGTTACGGTACAGAGTCAATGTGGAGACTATATACAGGGTGTTACGGTACAGAGTCAATGTGGAGGCTATATACAGGGTGTTACGGTACAGAGTCAATGTGGAGGCTATATACAGGGTGTTACGGTACAGAGTTACGGCTATATACAGGGGTTACCCGGTCAGGTCAATGTGGAGTCTATATACAGGGTATTACGGTACAGAGTCAATGTGGAGGCTATATACAGGGTATTACGGTACAGAGTCAATGTGGAGACTATATACAGGGTATTACGGTACAGAGTCAATGTGGAGACTATATACAGGGTGTTACGGTACTGAGTCAATGTGGAGGCTATATACAGGGTGTACCGGTACAGAGTCAATGTGGAGGCTATATACAGGGTGTTACGGTACAGAGTCAATGTGGAGGCTATATACAGGGTGTTACGGTACAGAGTCAATGTGGAGGCTATATACAGGGGGGTACAGAGTCAATGTGGAGGCTATATACAGGGTGTTACCGGTACAGAGTCAATGTGGAGGCTATATACAGGGTGTTACGGTACAGAGTCAATGTGGAGACTATATACAGGGGTATTACGGTACAGAGTCAATGTGGAGGCTATATACAGGGTGTTACGGTACAGAGTCAATGTGGAGACTATATACAGGGTATTACGGTACAGAGTCAATGTGGAGGCTATATACAGGGGGTACCGGTACAGAGTCTATGTGGAGGCTATATACAGGGTGTTACGGTACAGAGTCAATGTGGAGGCTATATACAGGGTATTACGGTACTGAGTCAATGTGCGAGGGCATATACAGGGTGTAGGTACTAGGTAAATGTCATCATACAGTATCATTAGAGTGAATGTGTTAATAATGGTATTTCGGTATAGGAACTGTGTTATGGGTTGTATAATGTGGAGGCTATATACAGGGTATTGGCACAGGGTATTACGGTACAGAGTCAATGTGGAGGCTATATACAGGGACAGGTACAGAGTCAATGTGTCCTCCTGTCTTGCAAATCGGATCAATCCAATTGTAAGAGGTTGATACTTTAAATCAGAGCCCGGAGACTATTAAAACCTGTTGAGGCTAATGTGGGCTATATACAGGTGTTTACGGTACAGAGCCAATGTGGAGCTATACAGGGTGTTAACCCAGTTTAATGTGGAGGCTTAACCCATTACTTCAATGGCTGGGTTTAACCCAGTTTCAATGGCTGTATACAGTTTAATGGCTGGTCAATAGACTTATAATGGTGTTAACAGAGTTTAATAGATATTTAGGGTTTAATGGCTGTTTAACAGTTTAATGTGCTGGTTAACAGGGTTTAATGAGTCAATGTTTAGGCTACCCAGTTTAATACTGTTTAGTCTAGTTTACAGGGTGTTTAAGTCAGTTTAATAGATGTTTAACCCAGCTATAATGGCTGTTTAGCCCAGTCAATGGCTGGCTTATACAGTTTAATAGATGTTTAATGTGGATATATACAGCTTAATGGCTGTTTAACCCAGTTTGGATGGCTGGTTAACGGCTTAATGGCTGTTTAACCCAGTTTAATGGCTGTTTAACCCAGTTTAATGACTGTTTAACCCAGTTTAATGGCTGTTTAACCCAGTTTAATGGCTGTTTAACCCAATCAATTGTAATGGCTGTTTAACCCAGCTTAATGGCTGGCTTAACCCAGTTTAATGGCTGTTTAACCCAGCTTAATGGCTGTTTAACCCAGCTTAATGGCTGTTTAACCCAGTTTAATGGCTGTTTAACCCAGCTTAATGGCTGTTTAACCCAGTTTAATGGCTGTTTAACCCAGTTTAATGACTGTTTAACCCAGTTTAATGGCTGTTTAACCCAGCTTAATGGCTGTTTAACCCAGCTTAATGGCTGTTTAACCCAGTTTAATGGCTGTTTAACCCAGTTTAATGGCTGGTTAACTGTTTATAATGGGTTTAACCCAGTTTACATGGTGGTCAGATACTCAGCAGTGATGTGTTAGCCCAGCTAAAATCCTGTCCCAGGTGCAGAGGTACTGTTTGAAAACAAAATGGGTGCTGACTGCTTTTTGAACCCAGTTTAATGGCACTGGTTAACCCAGGAGAATCAACAACTGCTCCTTTAGCAGGGCTAATGTTAACATCCTAGGCTTTAGCAGGGCTAACGTTCACATCCTAGGTCTTATTTTTGTTTAACCTTTAATGGCTTTAACCAGGTAGGCTGTTTAGAACAAGTTCTCATTTTGCAACTGCGACCTGGCCAAGATAAAGCATGGCAGTGTGAACAGACAACACAGAGTTTAACCCAGTTTAAGGCTGTTTAACAAGTCAATAACACAGTAGAAAAAAGTTTAATGGGCTGTCTAACCCAGTTTAATGTGTGCAAAAGCAGGGCCAATGGCGTTCACAGGGCTAACGTTTTAACCCAGTTTAATGGGCTTAACCCAGTTTAATGGCTAGGTCTTAGTAGGGCTTCATGTTCATATCCTAGGCCTTACTCAGGGAACTAAATGTTCACATCTTTGGCCTTAGCAGGGCTGATGTTCAAATCTTTTGCCTTAGAAGGGCTAATGTTCACATCCCAGGCCTTAAAACAAAATGGGTGCTGATGTTCACATCTTTGGCACTGTAGCAGGGCTAATGTTCACATCTTTGGCCTTAGCAGGGCTAATGTTCACATCCTAGGCCTTAGCAGGGCTAATGTTCACATCTTTGGCCTTAGCAGGGCTAATGTTCACATCTTTGGCGCCTTAGCAGGGCTAATGTTCACATCTTTGGCCTTAGCAGGGCTAATGTTCACATCTTTGGCCTTAGCAGGGCTAATGTTCACATCCCAGGCCTGAGCAGGGCTAATGTTCACATCCTAGGCCTTAGCAGGGCTAATGTTCACATCTTTGGCCTTAGCAGGGCTAATGTTCACATCTTTGGCCTTAGCAGGGCTAATGTTCACATCCCAGGCCTAAGCACGGCTAACGTTCACATCCCAGGCCTTAGCAGGGCTAATGTTCACATCCTAGGTCTTAGCAGGGCTAATGTTCACATCCTAGGTCTTAGCAGGGCTAACGTTCACATCCTAGGCCTTAGCAGGGCTAATGTTCACATCCCAGGCCTTAGTGAAACCCGGCTTTCAGACACTATTCCCAGCTCTGTGGTGGGCATTGAAGGATATATCCCTCTATAGGAGAGACAGAAACAGTCAAGCGGGAGGTGTAGAGATGTACATCAACCGTACCTTCTGACAGGAGACCTGAGAGATGTACATCAACCAGACCTTCTGACAGGAGACCTGAGAGATGTACATCAACCAGACTTTCTGACAGGAGACCTGAGAGATGTACATCAACCAGACCTTCTGACAGGAGACCTGAGAGATGTACATCAACCAGACCTTCTGAAAGGAGACCTGAGATATGTACATCAACCAGACCTTCTGACAGGAGACCTGAGAGATGGACATCAACCATACCTTCTGACAGGAGACCTGAGAGATGAACATCAACCAGACCTTCTGACAGGAGACCTGAGAGATGTACATCAACCAGACCTTCTGACAGGAGACCTGAGAGATGTACATCAACCAGACCTTCTGACAGGAGACCTGAGAGATGTACATCAACCAGACCTTCTGACAGGAGACCTGAGAGATGTACATCAACCAGACCTTCAGACTGGAGACCTGAGAGATGTACATCAACCAGACCTTTTGACAGGAGACCTGAGAGATGTACATCAACCAGACCTTCTGACAGGAGACCTGAGAGATGTACATCAACCAGACCATACCTTTTGACAAGAGACCTGAGAGATGTACATCAACCAGACCTTTTGACAGGAGACCTGTGCTTGAGTGTGATGATCTGGAGGCCTGCTGTGTAGAAATAAGACCAAGAGAGTCCTGTTTATGTCCCCAATCACTGCCCTGGGGCATTGGGATGTTTCATTAGACCAGTGGAAAGAGTGTCTCCTACTGGCCCTCCAACACCACTTCCAACAGAATCTGATCTCCAATCCAGGGACTGACCAGGACCAACCCTGCTTAGTTTCAGAAGCAAGCCAGCAGTGAGAGGCATGGTGGTATGCTGCTGGACCTGCAGCAGAGAGAGACAGAGGAGAGGAGAGGAGAGGAGAGGAGAGGAGGAGAGAGGAGGGAGAGGAGAGGAGAGGAGAGGAGAGGAGAGGAGAGGAGAGGAGAGGAGAGGAGATCTCTCAGGAGAGGAGAGGAGAGAGGAGAGAGGAGAGGAGAGGAGAGGAGCTTAACATCCTTATCATTTATCGCCCTCCAGGTTCCCACGGAGAGTTCATCAATGAGCTTGATGCCTTGATAAGCTCCTTTCCTGAGGACGGCTCACCTCTCACAGTTCTGGGCGACTTTAACCTCCCCACGTCTACCTTCGACTCATTCCTCTTTGCCTCCTTCTTTCCACTCCTCTCCTCTGACCTCACCCTCTCACCTTCCCCCTACTCACAAGGCAGGCAATGACTGGGGACCTCATCTTTACTAGATGCTGTTCCTCCACTAACCTCATTGCAACTCCCTCCAAGTCTCCGACCACTACCTTGTATCCTTTTCCTCTCGCTCTCATCCAACACTTCCCACACTGCCCCTACTGGATGGTATCGCGCTAGTCCCAACCTCCCTCTCTCTCCCCGCTACTATCTCCTCTTCCATCCTATCATCTCTTCCATCTGCTCAAACCTTCTCCAACCTACCTCCTGATTCTGCCTCCTCAACCCTCCTCTCCTCCCTTTCTGCATCCTTTGACTCTCTATGTCCCCTATCCTCCAGGCCGGCTCGGTCCTCCCCTCCCGCTCCGTGGCTCGGCGACTCATTGCGAGCTCACAGAACAGGGCTCCGGGCAGCCGAAACAAATGGAGGAAACTCGCCTCCCTGCGGACCTGGCATCCTTTCACTCCCTCCCTCTCTACATTTTCCTCCTCTGTCTCTGCTGCTAAAGCCACTTTCTACCACTCTAAATTCCAAGCATCTGCCTCTAACCCTAGGAAGCTCTTTGCCACCTTCTCCTCCCTCTTGAATCCTCCTCCCCTCCCCCCTCCTCCCTCTCTGCAGATGACTTCATCAGCCATTTTGAAAAGAAGGTCGACGACATCCGATCCTCGTTTGCTAAGTCAAACGACACCGCTGGTTCTGCTCACACTGCCCTACCCTGTGCTCTGACCTCTTTCTCCCCTCTCTCTCCAGATGACATCTCGCGTCTTGTGACGGCCGGCCGCCCAACAACCTGCCCGCTTGACCCTATCCCCTCCTCTCTTCTCCAGACCATCTCCGGTGACCTTCTCCCTTACCTCACCTCGCTCATCAACTCATCCCTGACCGCTGGCTACGTCCCCCCTGTCTTCAAGAGAGCGAGAGTTGCACCCCTTCTGAAAAAACCTACACTCGATCCCTCCGATGTCAACAACTACAGACCAGTATCCCTTCTTTCTTTTCTCTCCAAAACTCTTGAACGTGCCGTCCCTTGGCCAGCTCTCCGCTATCTCTCTCAGAATGACCTTTTTGATCCAAATCAGTCAGGTTTCAAGACTAGTCATTCAACTGAGACTGCTCTTCTCTGTATCACGGAGGCGCTCCGCACTGCTAAAGCTAACTCTCTCTCCTCTGCTCTCATCCTTCTAGACCTATCGGCTGCCTTCGATACTGTGAACCATCAGTATCAAGCGGGCGCGGCCCATGCTTGGATTGCGTCCTACCTGACAGGTCGCTCCTACCAGGTGGTGTGGCGAGAATCCGTCTCCTCACCACGTGCTCTCACCACTGGTGTCCCCAGGGCTCTGTTCTAGGCCCTCTCCTATTCTCGCTATACACCAAGTCACTTGGCTCTGTCATAACCTCACATGGTCTCTCCTATCATTGCTATGCAGACGACACACAATTAATCTTCTCCTATCCCCCTTCTGACGACCAGGTGGCGAATCGCATCTCTGCATGTCTGGCAGACATATCAGTGTGGATGACGGATCATCACCTCAAGCTGAACCTCGGCAAGACGGAGCTGCTCTTCCTCCCGGGAAGGACTGCCCGCACCATGATCTCGCCATCACGGTTGACAACTCCATTGTGTCCTCGTCCCAGAGCGCTAAGAACCTTGGCGTGATCCTGGACAACACCCTGTCGTTCTCAAATAACATCAAGGCGGTGGCCCGTTCCTGTAGGTTCATGCTCTACAACATCCGCAGAGTAATGGCCCTGCCTCACACAGGAAGCGGCGCAGGTCCTAATCCAGGCACTTGTCATCTCCCGTCTGGATTACTGCAACTCGCTGTTGGCTGGGCTCCCTGCCTGTGCCATTAAACCCCTACAACTCATCCAGAACGCCGCAGCCCGTCTGGTGTTCAACCTTCCCAAGTTCTCTCACGTCACCCCGCTCCTCCGCTCTCTCCACTGGCTTCCAGTTGAAGCTCGCATCCGCTACAAGACCATGGTGCTTGCCTACGGAGCTGTGAGGGGAACGGCACCTCAGTACCCTCCAGGCTCTGATCAGGCCCTACACCCAAACAAGGGCACTGCGTTCATCCACCTCTGGCCTGCTCGCCTCCCTACCACTGAGGAAGTACAGTTCCCGCTCAGCCCAGTCAAAACTGTTCGCTGCTCTGGCCCCCCAATGGTGGAACAAACTCCTCACGACGCCAGGACAGCGGAGTCAATCACCACCTTCCGGAGACACCTGAAACCCCCCTCTTTAAGGAATACCTAGGATAGGATAAAGTAATCCTTCTCCCCCCTTAAAAGACCTAGATGCACTATTGTAAAGTGGCTGTTCCACTGGATGTCATAAGGTGAAAGCACCAATTTGTAAGTCGCTCTGGATAAGAGCGTCTGCTAAATGACTTAAATGTAAAATGTAAATGTAGGAGAGGAGAGGAGAGCTCTAACACAACAGCCCATATCTCTCAAACGCTTTAAGCAGCAATCTTCATAGACTCCCCTCAAGTCCTCAAGTCCTCAAGTCCTCAAGTCCTCAAGTCAGCCCACTGGAAAAGAGTCCTTACATGTAAACAACGTGAATGAGGCCTGGAAAAAGCCTTTTATAGAGATATTTTTACAGGTCCCAAAACCTTCATGTACAGCTCTGGCAGAGAAGAGAGAAACAAAAAAAGAAAAAGTAACTCAATCTCCTTTGGCTGAGTGACAACATCAAGGCCCTGCTGAGTCACAGAGATGCTGTTTAGATAAAACAGGTAAAAACAAAGGCTGAAAATGACTGGGGAGGGTATCAATGTCTCAGGAAGAACGATAACTGCTGAAGTAAGGGAGGAAAAGAAAACCTACTACTAAATCTAAGGGAGATAACTGTGCAGTGTGGGAAATAACTGTTTTACTGGAAAGCCAAAACAACATGCCAATAACAGAGTATAACTAGACAGGATGCCTCAAGAACATCGCCCTCTAGAAATGGCAGGACATCTCCCTCTAGAAATGGCAGGACATATCCCTCTAGAAATGGCAGGACATATCCTCTAGAAATGTTTTACTGGAAAGCCAAAACAACATGCCAAGAACAGAGTATAACTAGACATCTCCCTCTTGAAATGGCAGAACGTCTCCCTCTTGAAATGGCAGGAAATCTCCCTCTAGAAATGGCAGAACATCTCCCTCTTAAAATGGCAGGACATCTCCCTCTTAAAATGGCAGGACATCTCCCTCTAGAAATGTTTTACTGAAAGCCAAAACAACATGCCAAGAGCAGAGTATAACTAGACATCTCCTCTAGAAATGGCAGGACATCTCCCTCTAGAAATGGCAGAACATCTCCCTCTAGAAATGGCAGGACATCTCCCTCTAGAAATGGCAGAACGTCTCACTCTAGAAATGGCAGAACGTCTCCCTCTAGAAATGGCAGAACGTCTCCCTCTAGAAATGGCAGAACATCTCCCTCTAGAAATGGCAGAGCATCAACCCTCTGGAAATGGCAGAACATCTCCCTCTAGAAATGACAGAACATCTCCTCTAGAAATGACAGAACACCAGAACACCTCCCTCTAGAAATGGCATATGGTACAGAGTCAATGTGGAGCTATATACAGGGGGTACCGGTACAGAGTCAATGTGGAGGCTATATACAGGGTGTTACGGTACAGAGTCAATGTGGAGACTATATACAGGGTGTTACGGTACTGAGTCAATGTGGAGGCTATATACAGGGGGTTACGGTACAGAGTCAATGTGGAGACTATATACAGGGTGTTACGGTACAGAGTCAATGTGGAGACTATATACAGGGTACCAGTACACAGTCAATGTGGAGGCTATATACAGGGTGTTACGGTACAGAGTCAATGTGGAGACTATATACAGGGTATTACGGTACAGAGTCAATGTGGAGACTATATACAGGGGTACGGTACAGAGTCAATGTGGAGGCTATATACAGGGGTACCGGTACAGAGTCAATGTGGAGGCTATATACAGGGTATTACGGTACAGAGTCAATGTGGAGACTATATACAGGGTGTTACGGTACAGAGTCAATGTGGAGGCTATATACAGGGTGGAGGCTATATACAGGGTATTACGGTACAGAGTCAATGTGGAGGCTATATACAGGGTATTACGGTACAGAGTCAATGTGGAGGCTATATACAGGGGGTACCGGTACAGAGTCAATGTGGAGACTATATACAGGGTGTTACGGTACAGAGTCAATGTGGAGGCTATATACAGGGGGTACCGGTACAGAGTCAATGTGGAGGCTATATACAGGGGGTACCGGTACAGAGTCAATGTGGAGGCTATATACAGGGTGTTACGGTACAGAGTCAATGTGGAGGCTATATACAGGGGGTACCGGTACAGAGTCAATGTGGAGGCTATATACAGGGTGTTACGGTACAGAGTCAATGTGGAGGCTATATACAGGGTGTTACGGTACAGAGTCAATGTGGAGGCTATATACAGGGGGTACCGGTACTATATACAGGGTGTTACGGTACAGAGTCAATGTGGAGACTATATACAGGGTGTTACGGTACAGAGTCAATGTGGAGGCTATATACAGGGTGTTACGGTACAGAGTCAATGTGGAGACTATATACAGGGTGTTACGGTACAGAGTCAATGTGGAGACTATATACAGGGTGTTACAGTACAGAGTCAATGTGGAGGCTATATACAGGGGGTACCGGTACAGAGTCAATGTGGAGACTATATACAGGGTGTTACGGTACTGAGTCAATGTGGAGACTATATACAGGGTGTTACGGTACAGAGTTAATGTGGAGACTATATACAGGGTGTTACGGTACAGAGTCAATGTGGAGGCTATATACAGGGGGTACCGGTACAGAGTCAATGTGGAGACTATATACAGGGTGTTACGGTACAGAGTCAATGTGGAGGCTATATACAGGGTGTTACGGTACAGAGTCAATGTGGAGGCTATATACAGGGGGTACCGGTACAGAGTCAATGTGGAGGCTATATACAGGGTGGAGGCTATATACAGGGTGTTACGGTACAGAGTCAATGTGGAGGCTATATACAGGGTGTTACGGTACAGAGTCAATGTGGAGGCTATATACAGGGGGTACCGGTACAGAGTCAATGTGGAGGCTATATACAGGGTGTTACGGTACAGAGTTAATGTGGAGGCTATATACAGGGGGTACCGGTACAGAGTCAATGTGGAGGCTATATACAGGGTATAACGGTACAGAGTCAATGTGGAGTCTATATACAGGGTGTTACGGTACAGAGTCAATGTGGAGGCTATATACAGGGTATTACGGTACAGAGTCAATGTGGAGGCTATATACAGGGTGTTACGGTACAGAGTCAATGTGGAGGCTATATACAGGGGGTACCGGTACTGAGTCAATGTGGAGGCTATATACAGGGTATTACGGTACAGAGTCAATGTGGAGGCTATATACAGGGTGTTACGGTACAGAGTCAATGTGGAGACTATATACAGGGTGTTACGGTACAGAGTTAATGTGGAGGCTATATACAGGGTGTTACGGTACAGAGTCAATGTGGAGACTATATACAGGGTGTTACGGTACAGAGTCAATGTGGAGGCTATATACAGGGTATTACGGTACTGAGTCTATATACAGGGTGTTACGGTACAGAGTCAATGTGGAGACTATATACAGGGTGTTACGGTACTGAGTCAATGTGGAGACTATATACAGGGTGTTACGGTACAGAGTCAATGTGGAGGCTATATACAGGGTGTTACGGTACTGAGTCAATGTGGAGGCTATATACAGGGTGTACCGGTACAGAGTCAATGTGGAGGCTACATACAGGGTATTACGGTACAGAGTCAATGTGGAGGCTATATACAGGGGGTACCGGTACAGAGTCAATGTGGAGGCTATATACAGGGTATAACGGTACAGAGTTAATGTGGAGGCTATATACAGGGGGTACCGGTACAGAGTCAATGTGGAGGCTATATACAGGGTATAACGGTACAGAGTCAATGTGGAGACTATATACAGGGTGTTACGGTACAGAGTCAATGTGGAGGCTATATACAGGGTATTACGGTACAGAGTCAATGTGGAGGCTATATACAGGGTGTTACGGTACAGAGTCAATGTGGAGGCTATATACAGGGGGTACCGGTACTGAGTCAATGTGGAGGCTACATACAGGGTATTACGGTACAGAGTCAATGTGGAGGCTATATACAGGGTGTTACGGTACAGAGTCAATGTGGAGACTATATACAGGGTGTTACGGTACAGAGTTAATGTGGAGGCTATATACAGGGTGTTACGGTACAGAGTCAATGTGGAGACTATATACAGGGTGTTACGGTACAGAGTCAATGTGGAGGCTATATACAGGGTATTACGGTACTGAGTCTATATACAGGGTGTTACGGTACAGAGTCAATGTGGAGACTATATACAGGGTGTTACGGTACTGAGTCAATGTGGAGACTATATACAGGGTGTTACGGTACAGAGTCAATGTGGAGGCTATATACAGGGTGTTACGGTACTGAGTCAATGTGGAGGCTATATACAGGGTGTACCGGTACAGAGTCAATGTGGAGGCTACATACAGGGTATTACGGTTACATGGGTTAGTCTAGGCAACATGTCATCATCGTATCATTAGATGATGTGTTAATAATGTATTTCTATAGGGAACTGTGTTATGGGTTGTATATATTGGCACCATATTAATGACAACAGGGACAGCGCTTCTAATTGTCCTCCTGTCTTGCAAATCGGATCAATCCAATTGTAAGAGGTTGATACTTTTAAATCAGAGCCCGGACCCCCAGCTTAAAACCTGTTGAGGCTAGGGGCCACCTTAATGGCTGTTTAACCCAGCTTAATGGCTGTTTAACCCAGTTTAATGGCTGGTTAACCCAATTTAATGGCTGTTTAACCCAACTTAATGGCTGTTTAACCCAGTTTAATGGCTGGTTAACCCAGTTTAATGGCTGTTTAACCCAGCTTAATGGCTGTTTAACCCAACTTAATGGCTGTTTAACCCAGTTTAATGGCTGTTTAACCCAGCTTAATGGCTGTTTAACCCAGTTTAATGGCTGGTTAACCCAGTTTAATGGCTGTTTAACCCAGCTTAATGGCTGTTTAACCCAGCTTAATGGCTGTTTAGCCCAGCTCAATGGCTGTTTAACCCAGCTTAATGGCTGTTTAACCCAGTTTAATGGCTGTTTAACCCAGCTTAATGGCTGTTTAACCCAGTTTAATGGCTGGTTAACCCAGTTTAATGGCTGTTTAACCCATCTTAATGGCTGTTTAACCCAGCTTAATGGCTGTTTAACCCAGTTTAATGGCTGTTTAACCCAGTTTAATGGCTGTTTAACCCATCTTAATGGCTGTTTAACCCAGCTTAATGGCTGTTTAACCCAGTTTAATGGCTGTTTAACCCAGTTTAATAGATGTTTAACCCAGCTTAATGGCTGTTTAACCCAGCTTAATGGCTGTTTAACCCAGTTTAATGGCTGTTTAACCCAGCTTAATGGCTGTTTAACCCAGTTTAATGGCTGATTAACCCAGTTTAATGACTGTTTAACCCAGTTTAATGGCTGTTTAACCCAGCCTAATGGCTGTTTAACCCAGCTTAATGGCTGTTTAACCCAGTTTAATGGTTGTTTAACCCAGTTTAATGGCTGGTTAACTGTTTATAATGGGGTTCATGTTACATACATGGTGGTCAGATACTCAGCAGAACCACAATGTCGTTGTTTTGTTTCTGCCCGAGTGATGTGGAGTAAAATCCTGTCCCAGGTGCAGAGGTACTGCCACGATGAAAACAAAATGGGTGCTGACTGTTTTTTGAACTTCTAACAGCACTGTACACCTGCAGGAGAATCAACAACTGCTCCTTAGCAGGGCTAATGTTCACATCCTAGGCTTTAGCAGGGCTAACGTTCACATCCTAGGTCTTAGCAGGGCTAACGTTCACATCCCAGGCCTTAGCAGGGCTAATGTTCACATCCTAGGCCTTAGCAGGGCTAATGTTCACATCTTTGGCCTTAGCAGGGCTTATGTTCACATCCCAGGCCTGAGCAGGGCTAATGTTCACATCCTAGGCCTTAGCAGGGCTAATGTTCACATCTTTGGCCTTAGCAGGGCTAATGTTCAGATCTTTGGCCTTAGCAGGGCTAATGTTCACATCCCAGGCCTTAGCACGGCTAACGTTCACATCCCAGGCCTTAGCAGGGCTAATGTTCACATCCTAGGTCTTAGCAGGGCTAATGTTCACATCCTAGGTCTTAGCAGGACTAATGTTCACATCCCAGGCCTTAGCAGGGATAACGTTCACATCCTAGGCCTTAGCAGGGCTAATGTTCCCGGCTTTCAGACACTATTCCCAGCTCTGTGGTGGGCATTGAAGGATATATCCCTCTATAGGAGAGACAGAAACAGTCAAGCGGGAGGTGTAGAGATGTAAATCAACCGTACCTTCTGACAGGAGACCTGAGAGATGTACATCAACCAGACCTTCTGACAGGAGACCTGAGAGATTTACATCAACCAGACTTTCTGACAGGAGACCTGAGAGATGTACATCAACCAGACCTTCTGACAGGAGACCTGAGAGATGTACATCAACCAGACCTTCTGAAAGGAGACCTGAGATATGTACATCAACCAGACCTTCTGACAGGAGACCTGAGAGATGGACATCAACCATACCTTCTGACAGGAGACCTGAGAGATTAACATCAACCAGACCTTCTGACAGGAGACCTGAGAGATGTACATCAACCAGACCTTCTGACAGGAGACCTGAGAGATGTACATCAACCAGACCTTCTGACAGGAGACCTGAGAGATGTACATCAACCAGACCTTCTGACAGGAGACCTGAGAGATGGACATCAACCATACCTTCAGACTGGAGACCTGAGAGATGTACATCAACCAGACCTTTTGACAGGAGACCTGAGAGATGTACATCAACCAGACCATACCTTTTGACAAGAGACCTGAGAGATGTACATCAACCAGACCTTTTGACAGGAGACCTGTGCTTGAGTGTGATGATCTGGAGGCCTGCTGTGTAGAAATAAGACCAAGAGAGTCCTGTTTATGTCCCCAATCACTGCCCTGGGGCATTGGGATGTTTCATTAGACCAGTGGAAAGAGTGCCTCCTACTGGCCCTCCAACACCACTTCCAACAGAATCTGATCTCCAATCCAGGGACTGACCAGGACCAACCCTGCTTAGTTTCAGAAGCAAGCCAGCAGTGAGAGGCATGGTGGTATGCTGCTGGACCTGCAGCAGAGAGAGACAGAGGAGAGGAGAGGAGAGGAGAGGAGAGGAGAGGAGAGGAGAGGAGAGGAGAGGAGAGGAGAGGAGAGAGGGAGAGGAGAGGAGAGGAGAGGAGAGGAGAGCTCTAACACAACAGCCCATATCTCTCAAACGCTTTAAGCAGCAATCTTTCATAGACTCCCTCAAGTCCTCAAGTCCTCAAGTCCTCAAGTCAGCCCACTGGAAAAGAGTCCTTACATGTAAACAACGTGAATGAGGCCTGGAAAAAGCCTTTTATAGAGATATTTTTACAGGTCCCAAAACCTTCATGTACAGCTCTGGCAGAGAAGAGAGAAACAAAAAAAGAAAAAGTAACTCAATCTCCTTTGGCTGAGTGACAACATCAAGGCCCTGCTGAGTCACAGAGATGCTGTTTAGATAAAACAGGTAAAAAACAAAGGCTGAAAATGACTGGGGAGGGTATCAATGTCTCAGGAAGAACGATAACTGCTGAAGTAAGGGAGGAAAAGAAAACCTACTACTAAATCTAAGGGAGATAACTGTGCAGTGTGGGAAATAACTGTTTTACTGGAAAGCCAAAACAACATGCCAATAACAGAGTATAACTAGACAGGATGCCTCAAGAACATCGCCCTCTAGAAATGGCAGGACATCTCCCTCTAGAAATGGCAGGACATATCCCTCTAGAAATGGCAGGACATATCCCTCTAGAAATGTTTTACTGGAAAGCCAAAACAACATGCCAAGAACAGAGTATAACTAGACAGGATGCCTCAAGAACATCGCCCTCTTGAAATGGCAGAACGTCTCCCTCTTGAAATGGCAGGAAATCTCCCTCTAGAAATGGCAGAACATCTCCCTCTTAAAATGGCAGGACATCTCCCTCTAGAAATGTTTTACTGGAAAGCCAAAACAACATGCCAAGAGCAGAGTATAACTAGACATCTCTAGAAATGGCAGGACATCTCCCTCTAGAAATGGCAGAACATCTCCCTCTAGAAATGGCAGGACATCTCCCTCTAGAAATGGCAGAACGTCTCACTCTAGAAATGGCAGAACGTCTCCCTCTAGAAATGGCAGAACGTCTCCCTCTAGAAATGGCAGAACATCTCCCTCTAGAAATGGCAGAGCATCAACCCTCTGGAAATGGCAGAACATCTCCCTCTAGAAATGACAGAACATCTCCCTCTAGAAATGACAGAACACCAGAACACCTCCCTCTAGAAATGGCAGAACACCAGAACATCTCCCTCTAGAAATGACAGAACGTCTCCCTCTAGAAGTGACAGAACGTCTCCCTCTAGAAATGGCAGAACAACAGAACATCTCCCTCTAGAAATGGCAGAACAACAGAACATCTCCCTCTAGAAATGGCAGAACAACAGAACATCTCCCTCTAGAAATGGCAGAACAACAGAACATCTCCCTCTAGAAATGTCAGAACACCAGAACACCTCCCTCTAGAAATGGCAGAACGTCTCCCTCTAGAAATGGCAGAACATCTCCCTCTAGAAATGGCAGAGCATCAACCCTCTGGAAATGGCAGAACATCTCCCTCTAGAAATGACAGAACATCTCCCTCTAGAAATGACAGAACACCAGAACACCTCCCTCTAGAAATGGCAGAACACCAGAACATCTCCCTCTAGAAATGACAGAACGTCTCCCTCTAGAAGTGACAGAACGTCTCCCTCTAGAAATGGCAGAACAACAGAACATCTCCCTCTAGAAATGGCAGAACAACAGAACATCTCCCTCTAGAAATGGCAGAACAACAGAACATCTCCCTCTAGAAATGGCAGAACAACAGAACATCTCCCTCTAGAAATGTCAGAACACCAGAACACCTCCCTCTAGAAATGGCAGAACACCTCCCTCTAGAAATGTCAGAACACCAGAACACCTCCCTCTAGAAATGGCAGAACAACAGAACACCTCCCTCTAGAAATGGCAGAACACCGGAACACCTCCCTCTAGAAATGGCAGAACATCTCCCTCTAGAAATGGCAGAACACCAGAACACCTCCCTCTAGAAATGGCAGGACATCTCCCTCTAGAAATGGCAGAACATCTCCCTCTAGAAATGGCAGGACATCTCCTTCTAGAAATGGCAGAACGTCTCACTCTAGAAATGGCAGAACGTCTCCCTCTAGAAATGGCAGAACGTCTCCCTCTAGAAATGGCAGAACATCTCCCTCTAGAAATGGCAGAGCATCAACCCTCTGGAAATGGCAGAACATCTCCCTCTAGAAATGACAGAACATCTCCCTCTAGAAATGACAGAACACCAGAACACCTCCCTCTAGAAGTGGCAGAACACCAGAACATCTCCCTCTAGAAATGACAGAACGTCTCCCTCTAGAAGTGACAGAACGTCTCCCTCTAGAAATGGCAGAACAACAGAACATCTCCCTCTAGAAATGGCAGAACAACAGAACATCTCCCTCTAGAAATGGCAGAACAACAGAACATCTCCCTCTAGAAATGGCAGAACACCAGAACACCTCCCTCTAGAAATGGCAGAACATCTCCCTCTAAAAATGGCAGAACATCTCCCTCTAGAAATGTCAGAACACCAGAACACCTCCCTCTAGAAATGGCAGAACACCTGCCTCTAGAAATGTCAGAACACCAGAACACCTCCCTCTAGAATTGCCAGAACACCAGAACACCTCCCTCTAGAAATGGCAGAACACCTCCCTCTAGAAATGGCAGAACACCAGAACACCTCCCTCTAGAAATGGCAGAACACCTCCCTCTAGAAATGTCAGAACACCAGAACACCTCCCTCTAGAAATGGCAGAACACCTGCCTCTAGAAATGTCAGAACACCAGAACACCTCCCTCTAGAATTGGCAGAACACCAGAACACCTCCCTCTAGAAATGGCAGAACACCTCCCTCTAGAAATGGCAGAACACCAGAACACCTCCCTCTAGAAATGGCAGAACACCTCCCTCTAGAAATGTCAGAACACCAGAACACCTCCCTCTAGAAATGGCAGAACACCAGAACACCTCCCTCTAGAAATGGCAGAACACCGGAACACCTCCCTCTAGAAATGGCAGAACATCTCCCTCTAGAAATGGCAGAACACCAGAACACCTCCCTCTAGAAATGGCAGAACACCTCCCTCTAGAAATGTCAGAACACCAGAACACCTCCCTCTAGAAATGGCAGAACAACAGAACACCTCCCTCTAGAAATGGCAGAACACCGGAACACCTCCCTCTAGAAATGGCAGAACATCTCCCTCTAGAAATGGCAGAACACCAGAACACCTCCCTCTAGAAATGGCAGGACATCTCCCTCTAGAAATGGCAGAACATCTCCCTCTAGAAATGGCAGGACATCTCCCTCTAGAAATGGCAGAACGTCTCACTCTAGAAATGGCAGAACGTCTCCCTCTAGAAATGGCAGAACGTCTCCCTCTAGAAATGGCAGAACATCTCCCTCTAGAAATGGCAGAGCATCAACCCTCTGGAAATGGCAGAACATCTCCCTCTAGAAATGACAGAACATCTCCCTCTAGAAATGACAGAACGTCTCCCTCTAGAAATGGCAGAACGTCTCCCTCTAGAAATGGCAGAACAACAGAACATCTCCCTCTAGAAATGGCAGAACAACAGAACATCTCCCTCTAGAAATGGCAGAACAACAGAACATCTCCCTCTAGAAATGGCAGAACACCAGAACACCTCCCTCTAGAAATGGCAGAACATCTCCCTCTAAAAATGGCAGAACATCTCCCTCTAGAAATGTCAGAACACCAGAACACCTCCCTCTAGAAATGGCAGAACACCTGCCTCTAGAAATGTCAGAACACCAGAACACCTCCCTCTAGAATTGGCAGAACACCAGAACACCTCCCTCTAGAAATGGCAGAACACCTCCCTCTAGAAATGGCAGAACACCAGAACACCTCCCTCTAGAAATGGCAGAACACCTCCCTCTAGAAATGGCAGAACACCAGAACACCTCCCTCTAGAAATGGCAGAACACCGGAACACCTCCCTCTAGAAATGGCAGAACATCTCCCTCTAGAAATGGCAGAACACCAGAACACCTCCCTCTAGAAATGGCAGGACATCTCCCTCTAGAAATGGCAGAACATCTCCCTCTAGAAATGGCAGGACATCTCCCTCTAGAAATGGCAGAACGTCTCACTCTAGAAATGGCAGAACGTCTCCCTCTAGAAATGGCAGAACGTCTCCCTCTAGAAATGGCAGAACATCTCCCTCTAGAAATGGCAGAGCATCAACCCTCTGGAAATGGCAGAACATCTCCCTCTAGAAATGACAGAACATCTCCCTCTAGAAATGACAGAACACCAGAACACCTCCCTCTAGAAATGGCAGAACACCAGAACATCTCCCTCTAGAAATGACAGAACGTCTCCCTCTAGAAGTGACAGAACGTCTCCCTCTAGAAATGGCAGAACAACAGAACATCTCCCTCTAGAAATGGCAGAACAACAGAACATCTCCCTCTAGAAATGGCAGAACAACAGAACATCTCCCTCTAGAAATGGCAGAACACCAGAACACCTCCCTCTAGAAATGGCAGAACACCTGCCTCTAGAAATGTCAGAACACCAGAACACCTCCCTCTAGAATTGGCAGAACACCAGAACACCTCCCTCTAGAAATGGCAGAACACCTCCCTCTAGAAATGGCAGAACACCAGAACACCTCCCTCTAGAAATGGCAGAACACCTCCCTCTAGAAATGTCAGAACACCAGAACACCTCCCTCTAGAAATGGCAGAACACCAGAACACCTCCCTCTAGAAATGGCAGAACACCGGAACACCTCCCTCTAGAAATGGCAGAACATCTCCCTCTAGAAATGGCAGAACACCAGAACACCTCCCTCTAGAAATGGCAGGACATCTCCCTCTAGAAATGGCAGAACACCAGAACACCTCCCTCTAGAAATGGCAGAACACCGGAACACCTCCCTCTAGAAATGGCAGAACATCTCCCTCTAGAAATGGCAGAACACCAGAACACCTCCCTCTAGAAATGGCAGAACACCTCCCTCTAGAAATGTCAGAACACCAGAACACCTCCCTCTAGAAATGGCAGAACAACAGAACACCTCCCTCTAGAAATGGCAGAACACCGGAACACCTCCCTCTAGAAATGGCAGAACATCTCCCTCTAGAAATGGCAGAACACCAGAACACCTCCCTCTAGAAATGGCAGGACATCTCCCTCTAGAAATGGCAGAACATCTCCCTCTAGAAATGGCAGGACATCTCCCTCTAGAAATGGCAGAACGTCTCACTCTAGAAATGGCAGAACGTCTCCCTCTAGAAATGGCAGAACATCTCCCTCTAGAAATGGCAGAGCATCAACCCTCTGGAAATGGCAGAACATCTCCCTCTAGAAATGACAGAACATCTCCCTCTAGAAATGACAGAACGTCTCCCTCTAGAAATGGCAGAACGTCTCCCTCTAGAAATGGCAGAACAACAGAACATCTCCCTCTAGAAATGGCAGAACAACAGAACATCTCCCTCTAGAAATGGCAGAACAACAGAACACCTCCCTCTAGAAATGGCAGAACATCTCCCTCTAAAAATGGCAGAACATCTCCCTCTAGAAATGTCAGAACACCAGAACACCTCCCTCTAGAAATGGCAGAACACCTGCCTCTAGAAATGTCAGAACACCAGAACACCTCCCTCTAGAATTGGCAGAACACCAGAACACCTCCCTCTAGAAATGGCAGAACACCTCCCTCTAGAAATGGCAGAACACCAGAACACCTCCCTCTAGAAATGGCAGAACACCTCCCTCTAGAAATGGCAGAACACCAGAACACCTCCCTCTAGAAATGGCAGAACACCGGAACACCTCCCTCTAGAAATGGCAGAACATCTCCCTCTAGAAATGGCAGAACACCAGAACACCTCCCTCTAGAAATGGCAGAACACCTCCCTCTAGAAATGGCAGAACACCAGAACACCTCCCTCTAGAAATGGCAGAACACCGGAACACCTCCCTCTAGAAATGGCAGAACATCTCCCTCTAGAAATGTCAGAACACCAGAACACCTCCCTCTAGAATTGGCAGAACACCAGAACACCTCCCTCTAGAAATGGCAGAACACCTCCCTCTAGAAATGGCAGAACACCAGAACACCTCCCTCTAGAAATGGCAGAACACCTCCCTCTAGAAATGGCAGAACACCAGAACACCTCCCTCTAGAAATGGCAGAACACCGGAACACCTCCCTCTAGAAATGGCAGAACATCTCCCTCTAGAAATGGCAGAACACCAGAACACCTCCCTCTAGAAATGGCAGGACATCTCCCTCTAGAAATGGCAGAACATCTCCCTCTAGAAATGGCAGGACATCTCCCTCTAGAAATGGCAGAACGTCTCACTCTAGAAATGGCAGAACGTCTCCCTCTAGAAATGGCAGAACGTCTCCCTCTAGAAATGGCAGAACATCTCCCTCTAGAAATGGCAGAGCATCAACCCTCTGGAAATGGCAGAACATCTCCCTCTAGAAATGACAGAACATCTCCCTCTAGAAATGACAGAACACCAGAACACCTCCCTCTAGAAATGGCAGAACACCAGAACATCTCCCTCTAGAAATGACAGAACGTCTCCCTCTAGAAGTGACAGAACGTCTCCCTCTAGAAATGGCAGAACAACAGAACATCTCCCTCTAGAAATGGCAGAACAACAGAACATCTCCCTCTAGAAATGGCAGAACAACAGAACATCTCCCTCTAGAAATGGCAGAACACCAGAACACCTCCCTCTAGAAATGGCAGAACACCTGCCTCTAGAAATGTCAGAACACCAGAACACCTCCCTCTAGAATTGGCAGAACACCAGAACACCTCCCTCTAGAAATGGCAGAACACCTCCCTCTAGAAATGGCAGAACACCAGAACACCTCCCTCTAGAAATGGCAGAACACCTCCCTCTAGAAATGTCAGAACACCAGAACACCTCCCTCTAGAAATGGCAGAACACCAGAACACCTCCCTCTAGAAATGGCAGAACACCGGAACACCTCCCTCTAGAAATGGCAGAACATCTCCCTCTAGAAATGGCAGAACACCAGAACACCTCCCTCTAGAAATGGCAGGACATCTCCCTCTAGAAATGGCAGAACACCAGAACACCTCCCTCTAGAAATGGCAGAACACCGGAACACCTCCCTCTAGAAATGGCAGAACATCTCCCTCTAGAAATGGCAGAACACCAGAACACCTCCCTCTAGAAATGGCAGAACACCTCCCTCTAGAAATGTCAGAACACCAGAACACCTCCCTCTAGAAATGGCAGAACAACAGAACACCTCCCTCTAGAAATGGCAGAACACCGGAACACCTCCCTCTAGAAATGGCAGAACATCTCCCTCTAGAAATGGCAGAACACCAGAACACCTCCCTCTAGAAATGGCAGGACATCTCCCTCTAGAAATGGCAGAACATCTCCCTCTAGAAATGGCAGGACATCTCCCTCTAGAAATGGCAGAACGTCTCACTCTAGAAATGGCAGAACGTCTCCCTCTAGAAATGGCAGAACGTCTCCCTCTAGAAATGGCAGAACATCTCCCTCTAGAAATGGCAGAGCATCAACCCTCTGGAAATGGCAGAACATCTCCCTCTAGAAATGACAGAACATCTCCCTCTAGAAATGACAGAACGTCTCCCTCTAGAAATGGCAGAACGTCTCCCTCTAGAAATGGCAGAACAACAGAACATCTCCCTCTAGAAATGGCAGAACAACAGAACATCTCCCTCTAGAAATGGCAGAACAACAGAACATCTCCCTCTAGAAATGGCAGAACACCAGAACACCTCCCTCTAGAAATGGCAGAACATCTCCCTCTAAAAATGGCAGAACATCTCCCTCTAGAAATGTCAGAACACCAGAACACCTCCCTCTAGAAATGGCAGAACACCTGCCTCTAGAAATGTCAGAACACCAGAACACCTCCCTCTAGAATTGGCAGAACACCAGAACACCTCCCTCTAGAAATGGCAGAACACCTCCCTCTAGAAATGGCAGAACACCAGAACACCTCCCTCTAGAAATGGCAGAACACCTCCCTCTAGAAATGGCAGAACACCAGAACACCTCCCTCTAGAAATGGCAGAACACCGGAACACCTCCCTCTAGAAATGGCAGAACATCTCCCTCTAGAAATGGCAGAACACCAGAACACCTCCCTCTAGAAATGGCAGGACATCTCCCTCTAGAAATGGCAGAACATCTCCCTCTAGAAATGTCAGAACACCAGAACACCTCCCTCTAGAAATGGCAGAACACCTGCCTCTAGAAATGTCAGAACACCAGAACACCTCCCTCTAGAATTGGCAGAACACCAGAACACCTCCCTCTAGAAATGGCAGAACACCTCCCTCTAGAAATGGCAGAACACCAGAACACCTCCCTCTAGAAATGGCAGAACACCTCCCTCTAGAAATGGCAGAACACCAGAACACCTCCCTCTAGAAATGGCAGAACACCTCCCTCTAGAAATGGCAGAACATCTCCCTCTAGAAATGGCAGAACACCAGAACACCTCCCTCTAGAAATGGCAGGACATCTCCCTCTAGAAATGGCAGAACGTCTCACTCTAGAAATGGCAGAACGTCTCCCTCTAGAAATGGCAGAACGTCTCCCTCTAGAAATGGCAGAACATCTCCCTCTAGCAATGGCAGAGCATCAACCCTCTGGAAATGGCAGAACATCTCCCTCTAGAAATGACAGAACATCTCCCTCTAGAAATGACAGAACACCAGAACACCTCCCTCTAGAAATGGCAGAACACCAGAACATCTCCCTCTAGAAATGACAGAACGTCTCCCTCTAGAAGTGACAGAACGTCTCCCTCTAGAAATGGCAGAACAACAGAACATCTCCCTCTAGAAATGGCAGAACAACAGAACATCTCCCTCTAGAAATGGCAGAACAACAGAACATCTCCCTCTAGAAATGGCAGAACACCAGAACACCTCCCTCTAGAAATGGCAGAACACCTGCCTCTAGAAATGTCAGAACACCAGAACACCTCCCTCTAGAATTGGCAGAACACCAGAACACCTCCCTCTAGAAATGGCAGAACACCTCCCTCTAGAAATGGCAGAACACCAGAACACCTCCCTCTAGAAATGGCAGAACACCTCCCTCTAGAAATGTCAGAACACCAGAACACCTCCCTCTAGAAATGGCAGAACACCAGAACACCTCCCTCTAGAAATGGCAGAACACCAGAACATCTCCCTCTAGAAATGACAGAACGTCTCCCTCTAGAAGTGACAGAACGTCTCCCTCTAGAAATGGCAGAACAACAGAACATCTCCCTCTAGAAATGGCAGAACAACAGAACATCTCCCTCTAGAAATGGCAGAACAACAGAACATCTCCCTCTAGAAATGGCAGAACACCAGAACACCTCCCTCTAGAAATGGCAGAACACCTGCCTCTAGAAATGTCAGAACACCAGAACACCTCCCTCTAGAATTGGCAGAACACCAGAACACCTCCCTCTAGAAATGGCAGAACACCTCCCTCTAGAAATGGCAGAACACCAGAACACCTCCTCTAGAAATGGCAGAACACCTCCCTCTAGAAATGTCAGAACACCAGAACACCTCCCTCTAGAAATGGCAGAACACCAGAACACCTCCCTCTAGAAATGGCAGAACACCGGAACACCTCCCTCTAGAAATGGCAGAACATCTCCCTCTAGAAATGGCAGAACACCAGAACACCTCCCTCTAGAAATGGCAGGACATCTCCCTCTAGAAATGGCAGAACACCAGAACACCTCCCTCTAGAAATGGCAGAACACCGGAACACCTCCCTCTAGAAATGGCAGAACATCTCCCTCTAGAAATGGCAGAACACCAGAACACCTCCCTCTAGAAATGGCAGAACACCTCCCTCTAGAAATGTCAGAACACCAGAACACCTCCCTCTAGAAATGGCAGAACAACAGAACACCTCCCTCTAGAAATGGCAGAACACCGGAACACCTCCCTCTAGAAATGGCAGAACATCTCCCTCTAGAAATGGCAGAACACCAGAACACCTCCCTCTAGAAATGGCAGGACATCTCCCTCTAGAAATGGCAGAACATCTCCCTCTAGAAATGGCAGGACATCTCCCTCTAGAAATGGCAGAACGTCTCACTCTAGAAATGGCAGAACGTCTCCCTCTAGAAATGGCAGAACGTCTCCCTCTAGAAATGGCAGAACATCTCCCTCTAGAAATGGCAGAGCATCAACCCTCTGGAAATGGCAGAACATCTCCCTCTAGAAATGACAGAACATCTCCCTCTAGAAATGACAGAACGTCTCCCTCTAGAAATGGCAGAACGTCTCCCTCTAGAAATGGCAGAACAACAGAACATCTCCCTCTAGAAATGGCAGAACAACAGAACATCTCCCTCTAGAAATGGCAGAACAACAGAACATCTCCCTCTAGAAATGGCAGAACACCAGAACACCTCCCTCTAGAAATGGCAGAACATCTCCCTCTAAAAATGGCAGAACATCTCCCTCTAGAAATGTCAGAACACCAGAACACCTCCCTCTAGAAATGGCAGAACACCTGCCTCTAGAAATGTCAGAACACCAGAACACCTCCCTCTAGAATTGGCAGAACACCAGAACACCTCCCTCTAGAAATGGCAGAACACCTCCCTCTAGAAATGGCAGAACACCAGAACACCTCCCTCTAGAAATGGCAGAACACCTCCCTCTAGAAATGGCAGAACACCAGAACACCTCCCTCTAGAAATGGCAGAACACCGGAACACCTCCCTCTAGAAATGGCAGAACATCTCCCTCTAGAAATGGCAGAACACCAGAACACCTCCCTCTAGAAATGGCAGGACATCTCCCTCTAGAAATGGCAGAACATCTCCCTCTAGAAATGGCAGGACATCTCCCTCTAGAAATGGCAGAACGTCTCACTCTAGAAATGGCAGAACGTCTCCCTCTAGAAATGGCAGAACGTCTCCCACTAGAAATGGCAGAACATCTCCCTCTAGAAATGGCAGAGCATCAACCCTCTGGAAATGGCAGAACATCTCCCTCTAGAAATGACAGAACATCTCCCTCTAGAAATGACAGAACACCAGAACACCTCCCTCTAGAAATGGCAGAACACCAGAACATCTCCCTCTAGAAATGACAGAACGTCTCCCTCTAGAAGTGACAGAACGTCTCCCTCTAGAAATGGCAGAACAACAGAACATCTCCCTCTAGAAATGGCAGAACAACAGAACATCTCCCTCTAGAAATGGCAGAACAACAGAACATCTCCCTCTAGAAATGGCAGAACACCAGAACACCTCCCTCTAGAAATGGCAGAACACCTGCCTCTAGAAATGTCAGAACACCAGAACACCTCCCTCTAGAATTGGCAGAACACCAGAACACCTCCCTCTAGAAATGGCAGAACACCTCCCTCTAGAAATGGCAGAACACCAGAACACCTCCCTCTAGAAATGGCAGAACACCTCCCTCTAGAAATGTCAGAACACCAGAACACCTCCCTCTAGAAATGGCAGAACACCAGAACACCTCCCTCTAGAAATGGCAGAACACCGGAACACCTCCCTCTAGAAATGGCAGAACATCTCCCTCTAGAAATGGCAGAACACCAGAACACCTCCCTCTAGAAATGGCAGGACATCTCCCTCTAGAAATGGCAGAACATCTCCCTCTAGAAATGGCAGGACATCTCCCTCTAGAAATGGCAGAACACCTCCCTCTAGAAATGGCAGAACATCTCCCTCTAAAAATGGCAGAACATCTCCCTCTAGAAATGTCAGAACACCAGAACACCTCCCTCTAGAAATGGCAGAACACCTGCCTCTAGAAATGTCAGAACACCAGAACACCTCCCTCTAGAATTGGCAGAACACCAGAACACCTCCCTCTAGAAATGGCAGAACACCTCCCTCTAGAAATGGCAGAACACCAGAACACCTCCCTCTAGAAATGGCAGAACACCTCCCTCTAGAAATGTCAGAACACCAGAACACCTCCCTCTAGAAATGGCAGAACACCTGCCTCTAGAAATGTCAGAACACCAGAACACCTCCCTCTAGAATTGGCAGAACACCAGAACACCTCCCTCTAGAAATGGCAGAACACCTCCCTCTAGAAATGGCAGAACACCAGAACACCTCCCTCTAGAAATGGCAGAACACCTCCCTCTAGAATTGGCAGAACACCAGAACACCTCCCTCTAGAAATGGCAGAACACCTCCCTCTAGAAATGGCAGAACACCAGAACACCTCCCTCTAGAAATGGCAGAACACCTCCCTCTAGAAATGTCAGAACACCAGAACACCTCCCTCTAGAAATGGCAGAACACCAGAACACCTCCCTCTAGAAATGGCAGAACACCGGAACACCTCCCTCTAGAAATGGCAGAACATCTCCCTCTAGAAATGGCAGAACACCAGAACACCTCCCTCTAGAAATGGCAGAACACCTCCCTCTAGAAATGTCAGAACACCAGAACACCTCCCTCTAGAAATGGCAGAACAACAGAACACCTCCCTCTAGAAATGGCAGAACACCGGAACACCTCCCTCTAGAAATGGCAGAACATCTCCCTCTAGAAATGGCAGAACACCAGAACACCTCCCTCTAGAAATGGCAGGACATCTCCCTCTAGAAATGGCAGAACATCTCCCTCTAGAAATGGCAGGACATCTCCCTCTAGAAATGGCAGAACGTCTCACTCTAGAAATGGCAGAACGTCTCCCTCTAGAAATGGCAGAACGTCTCCCTCTAGAAATGGCAGAACATCTCCCTCTAGAAATGGCAGAGCATCAACCCTCTGGAAATGGCAGAACATCTCCCTCTAGAAATGACAGAACATCTCCCTCTAGAAATGACAGAACGTCTCCCTCTAGAAATGGCAGAACGTCTCCCTCTAGAAATGGCAGAACAACAGAACATCTCCCTCTAGAAATGGCAGAACAACAGAACATCTCCCTCTAGAAATGGCAGAACAACAGAACATCTCCCTCTAGAAATGGCAGAACACCAGAACACCTCCCTCTAGAAATGGCAGAACATCTCCCTCTAAAAATGGCAGAACATCTCCCTCTAGAAATGTCAGAACACCAGAACACCTCCCTCTAGAAATGGCAGAACACCTGCCTCTAGAAATGTCAGAACACCAGAACACCTCCCTCTAGAATTGGCAGAACACCAGAACACCTCCCTCTAGAAATGGCAGAACACCTCCCTCTAGAAATGGCAGAACACCAGAACACCTCCCTCTAGAAATGGCAGAACACCTCCCTCTAGAAATGTCAGAACACCAGAACACCTCCCTCTAGAAATGGCAGAACACCAGAACACCTCCCTCTAGAAATGGCAGAACACCGGAACACCTCCCTCTAGAAATGGCAGAACATCTCCCTCTAGAAATGGCAGAACACCAGAACACCTCCCTCTAGAAATGGCAGGACATCTCCCTCTAGAAATGGCAGAACATCTCCCTCTAGAAATGGCAGGACATCTCCCTCTAGAAATGGCAGAACGTCTCACTCTAGAAATGGCAGAACGTCTCCCTCTAGAAATGGCAGAACGTCTCCCTCTAGAAATGGCAGAACATCTCCCTCTAGAAATGGCAGAGCATCAACCCTCTGGAAATGGCAGAACATCTCCCTCTAGAAATGACAGAACATCTCCCTCTAGAAATGACAGAACACCAGAACACCTCCCTCTAGAAATGGCAGAACACCAGAACATCTCCCTCTAGAAATGACAGAACGTCTCCCTCTAGAAGTGACAGAACGTCTCCCTCTAGAAATGGCAGAACAACAGAACATCTCCCTCTAGAAATGGCAGAACAACAGAACATCTCCCTCTAGAAATGGCAGAACAACAGAACATCTCCCTCTAGAAATGGCAGAACACCAGAACACCTCCCTCTAGAAATGGCAGAACACCTGCCTCTAGAAATGTCAGAACACCAGAACACCTCCCTCTAGAATTGGCAGAACACCAGAACACCTCCCTCTAGAAATGGCAGAACACCTCCCTCTAGAAATGGCAGAACACCAGAACACCTCCCTCTAGAAATGGCAGAACACCTCCCTCTAGAAATGTCAGAACACCAGAACACCTCCCTCTAGAAATGGCAGAACACCAGAACACCTCCCTCTAGAAATGTCAGAACACCGGAACACCTCCCTCTAGAAATGGCAGAACATCTCCCTCTAGAAATGGCAGAACACCAGAACACCTCCCTCTAGAAATGGCAGGACATCTCCCTCTAGAAATGGCAGAACATCTCCCTCTAGAAATGGCAGGACATCTCCCTCTAGAAATGGCAGAACGTCTCACTCTAGAAATGGCAGAACGTCTCCCTCTAGAAATGGCAGAACGTCTCCCTCTAGAAATGGCAGAACATCTCCCTCTAGAAATGGCAGAGCATCAACCCTCTGGAAATGGCAGAACATCTCCCTCTAGAAATGACAGAACATCTCCCTCTAGAAATGACAGAACACCAGAACACCTCCCTCTAGAAATGGCAGAACACCAGAACATCTCCCTCTAGAAATGACAGAACGTCTCCCTCTAGAAGTGACAGAACGTCTCCCTCTAGAAATGGCAGAACAACAGAACATCTCCCTCTAGAAATGGCAGAACAACAGAACATCTCCCTCTAGAAATGGCAGAACAACAGAACATCTCCCTCTAGAAATGGCAGAACACCAGAACACCTCCCTCTAGAAATGGCAGAACACCTGCCTCTAGAAATGTCAGAACACCAGAACACCTCCCTCTAGAATTGGCAGAACACCAGAACACCTCCCTCTAGAAATGGCAGAACACCTCCCTCTAGAAATTGCAGAACACCAGAACACCTCCCTCTAGAAATGGCAGAACACCTCCCTCTAGAAATGTCAGAACACCAGAACACCTCCCTCTAGAAATGGCAGAACACCAGAACACCTCCCTCTAGAAATGGCAGAACACCGGAACACCTCCCTCTAGAAATGGCAGAACATCTCCCTCTAGAAATGGCAGAACAACAGAACACCTCCCTCTAGAAATGGCAGGACATCTCCCTCTAGAAATGGCAGAACATCTCCCTCTAGAAATGGCAGGACATCTCCCTCTAGAAATGGCAGAACGTCTCACTCTAGAAATGGCAGAACGTCTCCCTCTAGAAATGGCAGAACGTCTCCCTCTAGAAATGGCAGAACATCTCCCTCTAGAAATGGCAGAGCATCAACCCTCTGGAAATGGCAGAACATCTCCCTCTAGAAATGACAGAACATCTCCCTCTAGAAATGACAGAACACCAGAACACCTCCCTCTAGAAATGGCAGAACACCAGAACATCTCCCTCTAGAAATGACAGAACGTCTCCCTCTAGAAGTGACAGAACGTCTCCCTCTAGAAATGGCAGAACAACAGAACATCTCCCTCTAGAAATGGCAGAACAACAGAACATCTCCCTCTAGAAATGGCAGAACAACAGAACATCTCCCTCTAGAAATGGCAGAACACCAGAACACCTCCCTCTAGAAATGGCAGAACATCTCCCTCTAAAAATGGCAGAACATCTCCCTCTAGAAATGTCAGAACACCAGAACACCTCCCTCTAGAAATGGCAGAACACCTGCCTCTAGAAATGTCAGAACACCAGAACACCTCCCTCTAGAATTGGCAGAACACCAGAACACCTCCCTCTAGAAATGGCAGAACACCTCCCTCTAGAAATGGCAGAACATCTCCCTCTAGAAATGTCAGAACACCAGAACACCTCCCTCTAGAAATGGCAGATCACCTCCCTCTAGAAATGTCAGAACACCAGAACACCTCCCTCTAGAAATGGCAGAACACCAGAACACCTCCCTCTAGAAATGGCAGAACACCGGAACACCTCCCTCTAGAAATGGCAGAACATCTCCCTCTAGAAATGGCAGAACACCGGAACACCTCCCTCTAGAAATGGCAGAACATCTCCCTCTAGAAATGGCAGAACACCAGAACACCTCCCTCTAGAAATGGCAGAACGTCTCCCTCTAGAAATGGCAGAAGAGTTTAATGGATACGTTGCATCTTAGGGATCCACACTTTCTAAAGAAATTCGGGCTCCCTCCAAAGACACTTTCATGCAGTGCAATCAGAAAGTATTCAAACCTTTTGACTTTTTCCACATTTTGCTACGTTAAAGCCTTATTCTAAAATTAATTAAATTGCTTTTTTCCCCCTCTTCAATCTACACACAATACCCCATAATGACATCACAATACCCCCTAATGACATCACAATACAACCATAACGACAAAGCAAAAACATATTTTTATGAATTTCAGCATATGTATTACAAATTTAAAAACGGTAATATCACAATTACATAAGTATTCAGAACCTTTACTCAGTACTTTGTTGAAGCACCTTCAGCAGAAATGACAGTCTCCAGTCTTCTTGGGTATGACGCTACAAGCTTGGCACACCTGTGTTTGTAGAGTTTCTCCCATTCTTCTCTGCAAATCATCTCAAGCTCTGTCAGGTTGGATGGGGAGCGTCGCTGCAGGGCTATTCTCAGGTCTCTCCAGAGATGTTTTATCAGGTTCAAGTCCGGTCTCTGGCTGGGTCACTCAAGGACATTCAGAGACTTGTCCCGAAACCACTCCTGCGCTGTCTTGGCTGTGTGCTTAGGGTCGTCGTCCTATTGGAAGGTGAACCTTCGACCCAGTATGAGGTCCTGAACGCTCCGGAGCAGGTTTTCATTAAGGATCTCTCTGTACTTTGCTCCATTCATCTTTCCCTCGATTCTGATTAGTCTCCCAGTCCCTGCTAATGAAATGCATCCCCACAGCATGATGCTGCCACCACCATGCTTCACTGTAGGGATGTTGCCAGGTTTCCTCCAGACATGATGCTGCCGCCACCATGCTTCACTGTAGGGATGTTGCCAGGTTTCCTCCAGACATGATGCTGCCGCCACCATGCTTCACTGTAGGGATGTTGCCAGGTTTCCTCCAGACATGATGCTGCCGCCACCATGCTTCACTGTAGGGATGTTGCCAGGTTTCCTCCAGACATGACGCTGCCGCCACCATGCTTCACTGTAGGGATGTTGCCAGATTTCCTCCAGACATGATGCTGCCGCCACCATGCTTCACTGTAGGGATGTTGCCAGGTTTCCTCCAGACATGATGCTGCCGCCACCATGCTTCACTGTAGGGATGTTGCCAGGTTTCCTCCAGTAGCAACACTTTGCATTCAGACCAAAGAGTTCAATCTTGGTTTAATCACATTAGAGCATCTTGTTTCTCATGGTCTGAGAGGTGTTTGGGTGTCTTTTGGCATTCTCCAAGCTGTAATGTGTATTTTACTGAGGAGTGGCTTTCGTCCGGCTACTCTACCATAAAGGCTGATTGGTGGAGTGCTGCAGAGATGGTTTTTCCACTCTTCTGGGAAGGCTTTCCACTAGATGTTGGAACATTGCTGCTATAACAGCCTCCACTCTTCTGGGAAGGCTTTCCACTAGATGTTGGAACATTGCTGCTATAACAGCCTCCACTCTTCTGGGAAGGCTTTCCACTAGATGTTGGAACATTGCTGCTATAACAGCCTCCACTCTTCTGGGAAGGCTTTCCACTAGATGTTGGAACATTGCTGCTATAACAGCCTCCACTCTTCTGGGAAGGCTTTCCACTAGAAGTTGGAACATTGCTGCTATAACAGCCTCCACTCTTCTGGGAACGCTTTCCACTAGAAGTTGGACCATTGCTGCTATAACAGCCTCCACTCTTCTGGGAAGGCTTTCCACTAGATGTTGCAACATTGCTGCTTTAACAGCTTCCACTGTTCTGGGAAGGCTTTCCACTAGCTGTTGGAACATTGCTGCTATAACAGCCTCCACTCTTCTGGGAAGGCTTTCCACTAGATGTTGGAACATTGCTGCTATAACAGCCTCCACTCTTCTGGGAAGGCTTTCCACTAGAAGTTGGACCATTGCTGCTATAACAGCCTCCACTCTTCTGGGAAGGCTTTCCACTAGAAGTTGGAACATTGCTGCTATAACAGCCTCCACTCTTCTGGGAAGGCTTTCCACTAGATGTTGGAACATTGCTGCTATAACAGCCTCCACTCTTCTGGGAAGGCTTTCCACTAGATGTTGGAACATTGCTGCTATAACAGCCTCCACTGTTCTGGGAAGGCTTTCCACTAGATGTTGGAACATTGCTGCTATAACAGCATCCCCTCTTCTGGGAAGGCTTTCCACTAGCTGTTGGAACATTGCTGCTAGAACAGCCTCCACTCTTCTGGGAAGGCTTTCCACTAGCTGTTGGAACATTGCTGCTATAACAGCCTCCACTCTTCTGGGAAGGCTTTCCACTAGATGTTGGAACATTGCTGCTATAACAGCCTCCACTCTTCTGGGAAGGCTTTCCACTAGATGTTGGAACATTGCTGCTATAACAGCCTCCAGTCGTCTGGGAAGGCTTTCCACTAGATGTTGGAACATTGCTGCTAGAACAGCCTCCAATCTTCTGGGAAGGCTTTCCCCTAGATGTTGGAACATTGCTGCTATAACAGCCTCCACTCTTCTGGGAAGGCTTTCCACTAGATGTTGGAACATTGCTGCTATAGCATTATCCACTCTTCTGGGAAGGCTTTCCACTAGATGTTGGAACATTGCTGCTATAATAGCTTCCACTCCTCTGGGAAGGCTTTCCACTAGATGTTGGAACATTGCTGCTATAACAGCTTCCACTCCTCTGGGAAGGCTTTCCACTAGATGTTGGAACATTGCTGCTATAACAGCTTCCACTCCTCTGGGAAGGCTTTCCACTAGATGTTGGAAGATTGCTGCTATAACAGCCTCCACTCTTCTGGGAAGGCTTTCCACTAGATGTTGGAACATTGCTGCTATAACAGCCTCCAATCCTCTGGGAAGGATTTCCACTAGATGTTGGAACATTGCTGCTATAACAGCCTCCACTCTTCTGGGAAGGCTTTCCACTAGAAGTTGGAACATTGCTGCTATAACAGCCTCCACTCTTCTGGGAAGGCTTTCCACTAGAAGTTGGAACATTGCTGCTATAACAGCCTCCTGTCCACTGGGAAGGCTTTCCACTAGATGTTGGAACATTGCTGCTATAACAGCCTCCAATCCTCTGGGAAGGCTTTCCACTAGATGTTGGAACATTGCTGCTATAACAGCCTCCACTCTTCTGGGAAGGCTTTCCACAAGATGTTGGAACATTGCTGCTATAACAGCCTCCACTCTTCTGGGAAGGCTTTCTACTAGATGTTGGAACATTGCTGCTATAACAGCCTCCACTGTTCTGGGAACGCTTTCCACTAGATGTTGGAACATTGCTGCTATAACAGCATCCCCTCTTCTGGGAAGGCTTTCCACTAGCTGTTGGAACATTGCTGCTATAACAGCTTCCACTCTTCTGGGAAGGCTTTCCACTAGCTGTTGGAACATTGCTGCTAGAACAGCCTCCACTCTTCTGGGAAGGCTTTCCACTAGCTGTTGGAACATTGCTGCTATAACAGCCTCCACTCTTCTGGGAAGGCTTTCCACTAGCTGTTGGAACATTGCTGCTATAACAGCCTCCACTCTTCTGGGAAGGCTTTCCACTAGCTGTTGGAACATTGCTGCTAGAACAGCCTCCACTCTTCTGGGAAGGCTTTCCACTAGCTGTTGGAACATTGCTGCTATAACAGCCTCCACTCTTCTGGGAAGGCTTTCCACTAGATGTTGGAACATTGCTGCTATAACAGCCTCCACTCTTCTGGGAAGGCTTTCCACTAGATGTTGGAACATTGCTGCTATAACAGCCTCCACTCTTCTGGGAACGCTTTCCACTAGAAGTTGGACCATTGCTGCTATAACAGCCTCCACTCTTCTGGGAAGGCTTTCCACTAGATGTTGGAACATTGCTGCTATAACAGCCTCCAGTCTTCTGGGAAGGCTTTCCACTAGATGTTGGAACATTGCTGCTAGAACAGCCTCCAATCTTCTGGGAAGGCTTTCCACTAGATGTTGGAACATTGCTGCTATAACAGCCTCCACTCTTCTCTGAAGGCTTTCCACTAGATGTTGGAACATTGCTGCTATAACAGCCTCCACTCTTCTGGGAAGGCTTTCCACTAGATGTTGGAACATTGCTGCTATAGCATTATCCACTCTTCTGGGAAGGCTTTCCACTAGATGTTGGAACATTGCTGCTATAACAGCTTCCACTCCTCTGGGAAGGCTTTCCACTAGATGTTGGAACATTGCTGCTATAACAGCTTCCACTCCTCTGGGAAGGCTTTCCACTAGATGTTGGAACATTGCTGCTATAACAGCTTCCACTCCTCTGGGAAGGCTTTCCACTAGATGTTGGAACATTGCTGCTATAACAGCCTCCACTCTTCTGGGAAGGCTTTCCACTAGATGTTGGAACATTGCTGCTATAACAGCCTCCAATCCTCTGGGAAGGCTTTCCACTAGATGTTGGAACATTGCTGCTATAACAGCCTCCACTCTTCTGGGAAGGCTTTCCACTAGAAGTTGGAACATTGCTGCTATAACAGCCTCCTGTCTACTGGGAAGGCTTTCCACTAGATGTTGGAACATTGCTGCTATAACAGCCTCCAATCCTCTGGGAAGGCTTTCCACTAGATGTTGGAACATTGCTGCTATAACAGCCTCCACTCTTCTGGGAAGGCTTTCCACAAGATGTTGGAACATTGCTGCTATAACAGCCTCCACTCTTTTGGGAAGGCTTTCTACTAGATGTTGGAACATTGCTGCTATAACAGCCTCCACTGTTCTGGGAAGGCTTTCCACTAGATGTTGGAACATTGCTGCTATAACAGCATCCCCTCTTCTGGGAAGGCTTTCCACTAGCTGTTGGAACATTGCTGCTATAACAGCTTCCACTCTTCTGGGAAGGCTTTCCACTAGCTGTTGGAACATTGCTGCTAGAACAGCCTCCACTCTTCTGGGAAGGCTTTCCACTAGATGTTGGAACATTGCTGCTATAAAGGCCTCCACTGTTCTGGGAAGGCTTTCCACTAGATGTTGGAACATTGCTGCTATAACAGCTTCCACTCCTCTGGGAAGGCTTTCCACTAGCTGTTGGAACATTGCTGCTAGAACAGCCTCCACTCTTCTGGGAAGGCTTTCCACTAGATGTTGGAACATTGCTGCTATAAAGGCCTCCACTGTTCTGGGAAGGCTTTCCACTAGATGTTGGAACATTGCTGCTATAACAGCTTCCACTCCTCTGGGAAGGCTTTCCACTAGCTGTTGGAACATTGCTGCTATAACAGCTTCCACTCTTCTGGGAAGGCTTTCCACTAGATGTTGGAACATTGCTGCTATAACAGCCTCCACTCTTCTGGGAAGGCTTTCCACTAGATGTTGGAACATTGCTGCTATAACAGCCTCCACTCTTCTGGGAAGGCTTTCCACTAGATGTTGGAACATTGCTGCTATAACAGCATCCCCTCTTCTGGGAAGGCTTTCCACTAGCTGTTGGAACATTGCTGCTATAACAGCTTCCACTCTTCTGGGAAGGCTTTCCACTAGATGTTGGAACATTGCTGCTATAGCATTATCCACTCTTCTGGGAAGGCTTTCCACTAGATGTTGGAACATTGCTGCTATAATAGCTTCCACTCCTCTGGGAAGGCTTTCCACTAGATGTTGGAACATTGCTGCTATAACAGCTTCCACTCCTCTGGGAAGGCTTTCCACTAGATGTTGGAACATTGCTGCTATAACAGCTTCCACTCCTCTGGGAAGGCTTTCCCCTAGATGTTGGAACATTGCTGCTATAACAGCCTCCACTCTTCTGGGAAGGCTTTCCACTAGATGTTGGAACATTGCTGCTATAACAGCCTCCAATCCTCTGGGAAGGCTTTCCACTAGATGTTGGAACATTGCTGCTATAACAGCCTCCACTGTTCTGGGAAGGCTTTCCACTAGATGTTGGAACATTGCTGCTATAACAGCATCCCCTCTTCTGGGAAGGCTTTCCACTAGCTGTTGGAACATTGCTGCTATAACAGCTTCCACTCTTCTGGGAAGGCTTTCCACTAGATGTTGGAACATTGCTGCTATAACAGCTTCCACTCCTCTGGGAAGGTTTTCCACTAGATGTTGGAACATTGCTGCTATAACAGCTTCCACTCCTCTGGGAAGGCTTTCCACTAGATGTTGGAACATTGCTGCTCTAACAGCATCCCCTCTTCTGGGAAGGCTTTCTACTAGATGTTGGAACATTGCTGCTATAACAGCTTCCACTCCTCTGAGAAGGCTTTCCACTAGATGTTGGAACATTGCTGCTATAACAGCCTCCACTCTTCTGGGAAGGCTTTCCACTAGATGTTGGAACATTGCTGCTATAACAGCCTCCACTCTTCTGGGAAGGCTTTCTACTAGATGTTGGAACATTGCTGCTATAACAGCCTCCACTCTTCTGCGAAGGCTTTCCACTAGATGTTGGAACATTGATGCTATAACAACCTCCAATCCTCTGGGAAGGCTTTCCACTAGATTTTGGAACATTGCTGCTATAACAGCCTCCAGTCTTCTGGGAAGGCTTTCCACTAGATGTTGGAACATTGCTGCTATAACAGCCTCCAGTCTTCTGGGAAGGCTTTCTACTAGATGTTGGAACATTGCTGCTATAACAGCCTCCACTGTTCTGGGAAGGCTTTCCACTAGATGTTGGAACATTGCTGCTATAACAGCCTCCACTCTTCTGGGAAGGCTTTCCACTAGATGTTGGAACATTGCTGCTATAACAGCCTCCACTCTTCTGGGAAGGCTTTCTCCTAGATGTTGGAACATTGCTGCTATAACAGCTTCCACTCCTCTGAGAAGGCTTTCCACTAGATGTTGGAACATTGCTGCTATAACAGCCTCCACTCTTCTGGGAAGGCTTTCCACTAGATGTTGGAACATTGCTGCTATAACAGCTTCCACTCCTCTGGGAAGGCTTTCCACTAGATGTTGGAACATTGATGCTAGAACAACCTCCAATCCTCTGGGAAGGCTTTCCACTAGATGTTGGAACATTGCTGCTATAACAGCCTCCAGTCTTCTGGGAAGGCTTTCTACTAGATGTTGGAACATTGCTGCTATAACAGCCTCCACTGTTCTGGGAAGGCTTTTCACTAGATGTTGGAACATTGCTGCTATAACAGCCTCCACTCTTCTGGGAAGGCTTTCCATTAGATGTTGGAACATTGCTGCTATAACAGCCTCCACTCTTCTGGGAAGGCTTTCTACTAGATGTTGGAACATTGCTGCTATAACAGCCTCCACTGTTCTGGGAAGGCTTTTCACTAGATGTTGGAACATTGCTGCTATAACAGCCTCCACTCTTCTGGGAAGGCTTTCCACTAGATGTTGGAACATTGCTGCTATAACAGCATCCCCTCTTCTGGGAAGGCTTTCCACTAGCTGTTGGAACATTGCTGCTATAACAGCTTCCACTCTTCTGGGAAGGCTTTCCACTAGATGTTGGAACATTGCTGCTATAACAGCCTCCAATCCTCTGGGAAGGCTTTCCACTAGATGTTGGAACATTGCTGCTATAACAGCCTCCACTCTTCTGGGAAGGCTTTCCATTAGATGTTGGAACATTGCTGCTATAACAGCCTCCACTCTTCTGGGAAAGCTTTCCACTAGATGTTGGAACATTGCTGCTATAACAGCTTCCACTCTTCTGGGAAGGCTTTCCACTAGATGTTGGAACATTGCTGCTATAACAGCATCCCCTCTTCTGGGAAGGCTTTCCAATAGCTGTTGGAACATTGCTGCTATAACAGCATCCCCTCTTCTGGGAAGGCTTTCCACTAGCTGTTGGAACATTGCTGCTATAACAGCTTCCACTCTTCTGGGAAGGCTTTCCACTAGATGTTGGAACATTGCTGCTATAGCATTATCCACTCTTCTGGGAAGGCTTTCCACTAGATGTTGGAACATTGCTGCTATAATAGCTTCCACTCCTCTGGGAAGGCTTTCCACTAGATGTTGGAACATTGCTGCTAGAACAGCCTCCACTCTTCTGGGAAGGCTTTCCACTAGATGTTGGAACATTGCTGCTATAAAGGCCTCCACTGTTCTGGGAAGGCTTTCCACTAGATGTTGGAACATTGCTGCTATAACAGCTTCCACTCCTCTGGGAAGGCTTTCCACTAGCTGTTGGAACATTGCTGCTATAACAGCTTCCACTCTTCTGGGAAGGCTTTCCACTAGATGTTGGAACATTGCTGCTATAACAGCCTCCACTCTTCTGGGAAGGCTTTCCACTAGATTTTGGAACATTGCTGCTATAACAGCCTCCACTCTTCTGGGAAGGCTTTCCACTAGATGTTGGAACATTGCTGCTATAACAGCATCCCCTCTTCTGGGAAGGCTTTCCACTAGCTGTTGGAACATTGCTGCTATAACAGCTTCCACTCTTCTGGGAAGGCTTTCCACTAGATGTTGGAACATTGCTGCTATAGCATTATCCACTCTTCTGGGAAGGCTTTCCACTAGATGTTGGAACATTGCTGCTATAATAGCTTCCACTCCTCTGGGAAGGCTTTCCACTAGATGTTGGAACATTGCTGCTATAACAGCTTCCACTCCTCTGGGAAGGCTTTCCACTAGATGTTGGAACATTGCTGCTATAACAGCTTCCACTCCTCTGGGAAGGCTTTCCCCTAGATGTTGGAACATTGCTGCTATAACAGCCTCCACTCTTCTGGGAAGGCTTTCCACTAGATGTTGGAACATTGCTGCTATAACAGCCTCCAATCCTCTGGGAAGGCTTTCCACTAGATGTTGGAACATTGCTGCTATAACAGCCTCCACTGTTCTGGGAAGGCTTTCCACTAGATGTTGGAACATTGCTGCTATAACAGCATCCCCTCTTCTGGGAAGGCTTTCCACTAGCTGTTGGAACATTGCTGCTATAACAGCTTCCACTCTTCTGGGAAGGCTTTCCACTAGATGTTGGAACATTGCTGCTATAACAGCTTCCACTCCTCTGGGAAGGTTTTCCACTAGATGTTGGAACATTGCTGCTATAACAGCTTCCACTCCTCTGGGAAGGCTTTCCACTAGATGTTGGAACATTGCTGCTATAACAGCATCCCCTCTTCTGGGAAGGCTTTCTACTAGATGTTGGAACATTGCTGCTATAACAGCTTCCACTCCTCTGAGAAGGCTTTCCACTAGATGTTGGAACATTGCTGCTATAACAGCCTCCACTCTTCTGGGAAGGCTTTCCACTAGATGTTGGAACATTGCTGCTATAACAGCCTCCACTCTTCTGGGAAGGCTTTCTACTAGATGTTGGAACATTGCTGCTATAACAGCCTCCACTCTTCTGCGAAGGCTTTCCACTAGATGTTGGAACATTGATGCTATAACAACCTCCAATCCTCTGGGAAGGCTTTCCACTAGATTTTTGGAACATTGCTGCTATAACAGCCTCCAGTCTTCTGGGAAGGCTTTCCACTAGATGTTGGAACATTGCTGCTATAACAGCCTCCAGTCTTCTGGGAAGGCTTTCTACTAGATGTTGGAACATTGCTGCTATAACAGCCTCCACTGTTCTGGGAAGGCTTTCCACTAGATGTTGGAACATTGCTGCTATAACAGCCTCCACTCTTCTGGGAAGGCTTTCCACTAGATGTTGGAACATTGCTGCTATAACAGCCTCCACTCTTCTGGGAAGGCTTTCTACTAGATGTTGGAACATTGCTGCTATAACAGCCTCCACTGTTCTGGGAAGGCTTTTCACTAGATGTTGGAACATTGCTGCTATAACAGCCTCCACTCTTCTGGGAAGGCTTTCCACTAGATGTTGGAACATTGCTGCTATAACAGCATCCCCTCTTCTGGGAAGGCTTTCCACTAGCTGTTGGAACATTGCTGCTATAACAGCTTCCACTCTTCTGGGAAGGCTTTCCACTAGATGTTGGAACATTGCTGCTATAACAGCCTCCAGTCTTCTGGGAAGGCTTTCCACTAGATGTTGGAACATTGCTGCTATAACAGCCTCCAATCCTCTGGGAAGGCTTTCCACTAGATGTTGGAACATTGCTGCTATAACAGCCTCCACTCTTCTGGGAAGGCTTTCCATTAGATGTTGGAACATTGCTGCTATAACAGCCTCCACTCTTCTGGGAAAGCTTTCCACTAGATGTTGGAACATTGCTGCTATAACAGCTTCCACTCTTCTGGGAAGGCTTTCCACTAGATGTTGGAACATTGCTGCTATAACAGACTCCACTCTTCTGGGAAGGCTTTCCACTAGATGTCGGAACATTGCTGCTATAACAGCTTCCACTCTTCTGGGAAGGCTTTCCACTAGATGTCAGAACATTGCTGCTATAACAGCTTCCACTCTTCTGGGAAGGCTTTCCACTAGATGTCGGAACATTGCTGCTATAACACCTTCCACTCCTCTGGGAAGGCTTTCCACTAGATGTTGGAACATTGCTGCTATAACAGCTTCCACTCCTCTGGGAAGGCTTTCCACTAGATGTTGGAACATTGCTGCTATAACAGCCTCCACTCTTCTGGGAAGGCTTTCCACTAGATGTTGGAACATTGCTGCTATAACAGCCTCCAATCCTCTGGGAAGGCTTTCCACTAGATGTTGGAACATTGCTGCTATAACAGCCTCCACTCTTCTGGGAAGGCTTTCCACTAGATATGGAACATTGCTGCTATAACAGCCTCCACTATTCTGGGAAGGCTTTCCACTAGATGTTGGAACATTGCTGCTATAACAGCTTCCACTCTTCTGGGAAGGCTTTCCACTAGATGTCGGAACATTGCTGCTATAACAGCTTCCACTCTTCTGGGAAGGCTTTCCACTAGATGTCGGAACATTGCTGCTATAACATCATCCACTCTTCTGGGTAGGCTTTCCACTAGATGTTGAAACATTGCTGCTATAACAGCTTCCACTCTTCTGGGAAGGCTTTCCACTAGATGTTGGAACATTGCTGCTATAACAGCCTCCACTCCTCTGGGAAGGCTTTCCACTAGATGTTGGAACATTGCTGCTATAACAGCTTCCACTCCTCTGGGAAGGCTTTCCACTAGCTGTTGGAACATTGCTGCTATAACAGCTTCCACTCCTCTGGGAAGGCTTTCCACTAGATATTGGATCATTGCTGCTATAACAGCTTCCACTCCTCTGGGAAGGCTTTCCACTAGATGTTGGAACATTGCTGCTATAACAGCCTCCACTCTTCTGGGAAGGCTTTCCACTAGATGTTGGAACATTGCTGCTATAACAGCCTCCAGTCTTCTGGGAAGGCTTTCCACTAGATGTTGGAACATTGCTGCTATAACAGCCTCCAGTCTTCTGGGAAGGCTTTCCACTAGATGTTGGAACATTGCTGCTATAACAGCCTCCACTCTTCTGGGAAGGCTTTCCACTAGATGTTGGAACATTGCTGCTATAACAGCCTCCACTCTTCTGGGAAGGCTTTCCACTAGATGTTGGAACATTGCTGCTATAACAGCCTCCACTCCTCTGGGAAGGCTTTCCACTAGATGTTGGAACATTGCTGCTATAACAGCTTCCACTCCTCTGGGAAGGCTTTCCACTAGCTGTTGGAACATTGCTGCTATAACAGCTTCCACTCCTCTGGGAAGGCTTTCCACTAGATGTTGGAACATTGCTGCTATAACAGCTTCCACTCCTCTGGGAAGGCTTTCCACTAGATGTTGGAACATTGCTGCTATAACAGCCTCCACTCTTCTGGGAAGGCTTTCCACTAGATGTTGGAACATTGCTGCTATAACAGCCTCCAGTCTTCTGGGAAGGCTTTCCACTAGATGTTGGAACATTGCTGCTATAACAGCCTCCAGTCTTCTGGGAAGGCTTTCTACTAGATGTTGGAACATTGCTGCTATAACAGCCTCCACTGTTCTGGGAAGGCTTTCCACTAGATGTTGGAACATTGCTGCTATAACAGCCTCCACTCTTCTGGGAAGGCTTTCCACTAGATGTTGGAACATTGCTGCTATAACAGCCTCCACTCTTCTGGGAAGGATTTCTACTAGATGTTGGAACATTGCTGCTATAACAGCCTCCACTGTTCTGGGAAGGCTTTTCACTAGATGTTGGAACATTGCTGCTATAACAGCCTCCACTCTTCTGGGAAGGCTTTCCACTAGATGTTGGAACATTGCTGCTATAACAGCATCCCCTCTTCTGGGAAGGCTTTCCACTAGCTGTTGGAACATTGCTGCTATAACAGCTTCCACTCTTCTGGGAAGGCTTTCCACTAGATGTTGGAACATTGCTGCTATAACAGCCTCCAGTCTTCTGGGAAGGCTTTCCACTAGATGTTGGAACATTGCTGCTATAACAGCCTCCAATCCTCTGGGAAGGCTTTCCACTAGATGTTGGAACATTGCTGCTATAACAGCCTCCACTCTTCTGGGAAGGCTTTCCATTAGATGTTGGAACATTGCTGCTATAACAGCCTCCACTCTTCTGGGAAAGCTTTCCACTAGATGTTGGAACATTGCTGCTATAACAGCTTCCACTCTTCTGGGAAGGCTTTCCACTAGATGTTGGAACATTGCTGCTATAACAGCATCCCCTCTTCTGGGAAGGCTTTCCACTAGCTGTTGGAACATTGCTGCTATAACAGCCTCCACTCTTCTGGGAAGGCTTTCCACTAGCTGTTGGAACATTGCTGCTATAACAGACTCCACTCTTCTGGGAAGGCTTTCCACTAGATGTCGGAACATTGCTGCTATAACAGCTTCCACTCTTCTGGGAAGGCTTTCCACTAGATGTCAGAACATTGCTGCTATAACAGCTTCCACTCTTCTGGGAAGGCTTTCCACTAGATGTCGGAACATTGCTGCTATAACAGCTTCCACTCCTCTGGGAAGGCTTTCCACTAGATGTTGGAACATTGCTGCTATAACAGCCTCCACTCTTCTGGGAAGGCTTTCCACTAGATGTTGGAACATTGCTGCTATAACAGCCTCCAATCCTCTGGGAAGGCTTTCCACTAGATGTTGGAACATTGCTGCTATAACAGCTTCCACTCTTCTGGGAAGGCTTTCCACTAGATGTCGGAACATTGCTGCTATAACAGCTTCCACTCTTCTGGGAAGGCTTTCCACTAGATGTCGGAACATTGCTGCTATAACATCATCCACTCTTCTGGGTAGGCTTTCCACTAGATGTTGAAACATTGCTGCTATAACAGCTTCCACTCTTCTGGGAAGGCTTTCCGCTAGATGTTGGAACATTGCTGCTATAACAGCCTCCACTCCTCTGGGAAGGCTTTCCACTAGATGTTGGAACATTGCTGCTATAACAGCTTCCACTCCTCTGGGAAGGCTTTCCACTAGCTGTTGGAACATTGCTGCTATAACAGCTTCCACTCCTCTGGGAAGGCTTTCCACTAGATGTTGGAACATTGCTGCTATAACAGCTTCCACTCCTCTGGGAAGGCTTTCCACTAGATGTTGGAACATTGCTGCTATGACAGCCTCCACTCTTCTGGGAAGGCTTTCCACTAGATGTTGGAACATTGCTGCTATAACAGCCTCCAATCCTCTGGGAAGGCTTTCCACTAGATGTTGGAACATTGCTGCTATAACAGCCTCCAATCCTCTGGGAAGGCTTTCCACTAGATGTTGGAACATTGCTGCTATAACAGCCTCCAGTCTTCTGGGAAGGCTTTCCACTAGATGTTGGAACATTGCTGCTATAACAGCCTCCAGTCTTCTGGGAAGGCTTTCCACTAGATGTTGGAACATTGCTGCTATAACAGCCTCCACTCTTCTGGGAAGGCTTTCCACTAGATGTTGGAACATTGCTGCTATAACAGCCTCCACTCTTCTGGGAAGGCTTTCCACTAGATGTTGGAACATTGCTGCTATAACAGCCTCCACTCCTCTGGGAAGGCTTTCCACTAGATGTTGGAACATTGCTGCTATAACAGCTTCCACTCCTCTGGGAAGGCTTTCCACTAGCTGTTGGAACATTGCTGCTATAACAGCTTCCACTCCTCTGGGAAGGCTTTCCACTAGATGTTGGAACATTGCTGCTATAACAGCTTCCACTCCTCTGGGAAGGCTTTCCACTAGATGTTGGAACATTGCTGCTATAACAGCCTCCACTCTTCTGGGAAGGCTTTCCACTAGATGTTGGAACATTGCTGCTATAACAGCCTCCAATCCTCTGGGAAGGCTTTCCACTAGATGTTGGAACATTGCTGCTATAACAGCCTCCAGTCTTCTGGGAAGGATTTCCACTAGATGTTGGAACATTGCTGCTATAACAGCCTCCAGTCTTCTGGGAAGGCTTTCCACTAGATGTTGGAACATTGCTGCTATAACAGCCTCCACTCTTCTGGGAAGGCTTTCCACTAGATGTTGGAACATTGCTGCTATAACAGCCTCCACTCTTCTGGGAAGGCTTTCCACTAGATGTTGGAACATTGCTGCTATAACAGCCTCCAGTCCTCTGGGAAGGCTTTCCACTAGATGTTGGAACATTGCTGCTATAACAGCCTCCACTCTTCTGGGAAGGCTTTCCACTAGCTGTTGGAACATTGCTGCTATAACAGCCTCCACTCTTCTGGGAAGGCTTTCCACTAGCTGTTGGAACATTGCTGCTATAACAGCCTCCACTCTTCTGGGAAGGCTTTCCACTAGATGTCGGAACATTGCTGCTATAACAGCTTCCACTCTTCTGGGAAGGCTTTCCACTAGATGTCGGAACATTGCTGCTATAACAGCTTCCACTCTTCTGGGAAGGCTTTCCACTAGATGTCGGAACATTGCTGCTATAACATCATCCACTCTTCTGGGTAGGCTTTCCACTAGATGTTGAAACATTGCTGCTATAACAGCTTCCACTCTTCTGGGAAGGCTTTCCACTAGATGTTGGAACATTGCTGCTATAACAGCTGCCACTCCTCTGGGAAGGCTTTCCACTAGATGTTGGAACATTGCTGCTATAACATTATCCACTCTTCTGGGAAGGCTTTCCACTAGATGTTGGAACATTGCTGCTATAACAGCCTCCAGTCTTCTGGGAAGGCTTTCCACTAGATGTTGAAACATTGCTGCTATAACAGCTTCCACTCTTCTGGGAAGGCTTTCCACTAGATGTTGGAACATTGCTGCTATAACAGCTGCCACTCCTCTGGGAAGGCTTTCCACTAGATGTTGGAACATTGCTGCTATAACATTATCCACTCTTCTGGGAAGGCTTTCCACTAGATGTTGGAACATTGCTGCTATAACAGCCTCCAGTCTTCTGGGAAGGCTTTCCACTAGATGTTGGAACATTGCTGCTATAACAGCCTCCACTCTTCTGGGAAGGCTTTCCACTAGATGTTGGAACATTGCTGCTATAACAGCCTCCACTCTTCTGGGAAGGCTTTCAACTAGAAGTTGGAACATTGCTGCTATAATAGCCTCCAGTCTTCTGGGAAGGCTTTCCACTAGATGTTGGAACATTGCTGCTATAACAGCCTCCAATCCTCTGCGAAGGCTTTCCACTAGATGTTGGAACATTGCTGCTATAACAGCCTCCACTCTTCTGGGAAGGCTTTCCATTAGATGTTGGAACATTGCTGCTATAACAGCCTCCACTCCTCTGGGAAGGCTTTCCACTAGATGTTGGAACATTGCTGCTATAACAGCTTCCACTCCTCTGGGAAGGCTTTCCACTAGCTGTTGGAACATTGCTGCTATAACAGCTTCCACTCTTCTGGGAAGGCTTTCCACTAGATGTTGGAACATTGCTGCTATAACAGCCTCCACTCTTCTGGGAAGGCTTTCCACTAGATGTTGGAACATTGCTGCTATAACAGCCTCCACTCTTCTGGGAAGGCTTTCCACTAGAAGTTGGAACATTGCTGCTATAATAGCCTCCAGTCTTCTGGGAAGGCTTTCCACTAGATGTTGGAACATTGCTGCTATAACTGCCTCCAATCCTCTGGGAAGGCTTTCCACTAGATGTTGGAACATTGCTGCTATAACAGCTTCCACTCCTCTGGGAAGGCTTTCCACTAGCTGTTGGAACATTGCTGCTATAACAGCCTCCACTCTTCTGGGAAGGCTTTCCACTAGATGTCGGAACATTGCTGCTATAACAGCCTCCACTCTTCTGGGAAGGCTTTCCACTAGATGTTGGAACATTGCTGCTATAACAGCTTCCACTCCTCTGGGAAGGCTTTCCACTAGCTGTTGGAACATTGCTGCTATACCAGCCTCCACTCTTCTGGGAAGGCTTTCCACTAGATGTCGGAACATTGCTGCCATAACAGCTTCCACTCTTCTGGGAAGGCTTTCCACTAGATGTTGGAACATTGCTGCTATAACAGCTTCCACTCCTCTGGGAAGGCTTTCCACTAGCTGTTGGAACATTGCTGCTATAACAGCCTCCACTCTTCTGGGAAGGCTTTCCACTAGATGTCGGAACATTGCTGCTATAACAGCCTCCACTCTTCTGGGAAGGCTTTCCACTAGATGTTGGAACATTGCTGCTATAACAGCTTCCACTCCTCTGGGAAGGCTTTCCACTAGCTGTTGGAACATTGCTGCTATAACAGCCTCCACTCTTCTGGGAAGGCTTTCCACTAGATGTCGGAACATTGCTGCTATAACAGCTTCCACTCTTCTGGGAAGGCTTTCCACTAGATGTTGGAACATTGCTGCTATAACATCATCCACTCCTCTGGGAAGGCTTTCCACTAGATGTTGGAACATTGCTGCTATAACATTATCCACTCTTCTGGGAAGGCTTTCCACTAGATGTTGGAACATTGCTGCTATAACAGCTTCATCTCCTCTGGGAAGGCTTTCCACTAGATGTTGGAACATTGCTGCTATAACAGCTTCCACTCCTCTGGGAAGGCTTTCCACTAGATGTTGGAACATTGCTGCTATAACAGCTTCCACTCCTCTGGGAAGGCTTTCCACTGGATGTTGGAACATTGCTGCTATAACAGCCTCCACTCTTCTGGGAAGGCTTTCCACTAGATGTTGGAACATTGCTGCTATAACAGCCTCCAGTCTTCTGGGAAGGCTTTCCACTAGATGTTGGAACATTGCTGCTATAACAGCCTCCAATCCTCTGGGAAGGCTTTCCACTAGATGTCGGAACATTGCTGCTTTAACATTCTCCACTCTTCTGGGAAGGCTTTCCACTAGATGTTGGAACATTGCTGCTAGAACAGCTTCCACTCTTCTGGGAAGGCTTTCCACTAGCTGTTGGAACATTGCTGCTATAACAGCTTCCACTCTTCTGGGAAGGCTTTCCACTAGATGTTGGAACATTGCTGCTATAACATCATCCTCTCCTCTGGGAAGGATTTCCACTAGATGTTGGAACATTGTTGCTATAACATTATCCATTCTTCTGGGAAGGCTTTCCACTAGATGTTGGAACATTGCTGCTATAACAGCCTCCACTCCTATGGGAAGGCTTTCCACTAGATGTTGGAACATTGCTGCTATAACAGCCTCCACTCTTCTGGGAAGGCTTTCCACTAGAAGTTGGAACATTGCTGCTATAATAGCCTCCAGTCTTCTGGGAAGGCTTTCCACTAGATGTTGGAACATTGCTGCTATAACAGCCTCCAATCCTCTGGGAAGGCTTTCCACTAGATGTTGGAACATTGCTGCTATAACAGCCTCCACTCTTCTGGGAAGGCTTTCCATTAGATGTTGGAACATTGCTGCTATAACAGCCTCCACTCCTCTGGGAAGGCTTTCCACTAGATGTTGGAACATTGCTGCTATAACAGCTTCCACTCCTCTGGGAAGGCTTTCCACTAGCTGTTGGAACATTGCTGCTATAACAGCTTCCACTCTTCTGGGAAGGCTTTCCACTAGATGTTGGAACATTGCTGCTATAACAGCCTCCACTCTTCTGGGAAGGCTTTCCACTAGATGTTGGAACATTGCTGCTATAACAGCCTCCACTCTTCTGGGAAGGCTTTCCACTAGAAGTTGGAACATTGCTGCTATAATAGCCTCCAGTCTTCTGGGAAGGCTTTCCACTAGATGTTGGAACATTGCTGCTATAACTGCTTCTCTGGGAAGGCTTTCCACTAGATGTTGGAACATTGCTGCTATAACAGCTTCCACTCTCCTCTGGGAAGGCTTTCCACTAGATGTTGGAACATTGCTGCTATAACAGCCTCCACTCTTCTGGGAAGGCTTTCCACTAGATGTTGGAACATTGCTGCTATAACAGCTTCCACTCCTCTGGGAAGGCTTTCCACTAATGTTGGAACATTGCTGCTATAACAGCCTCCACTCTTCTGGGAAGGCTTTCCACTAGATGTTGGAACATTGCTGCTATAACAGCCTCCACTCTTCTGGGAAGGCTTTCCACTAGATGTTGGAACATTGCTGCTATAACAGCCTCCACTCTTCTGGGAAGGCTTTCCACTAGATGTCGGAACATTGCTGCTATAACAGCTTCCACTCCTCTGGGAAGGCTTTCCACTAGCTGTTGGAACATTGCTGCTATAACAGCCTCCACTCTTCTGGGAAGGCTTTCCACTAGATGTCGGAACATTGCTGCTATAACAGCCTCCACTCTTCTGGGAAGGCTTTCCACTAGCTGTTGGAACATTGCTGCTATAACAGCTTCCACTCTTCTGGGAAGGCTTTCCACTAGATGTTGGAACATTGCTGCTATAACATCATCCTCTCCTCTGGGAAGGATTTCCACTAGATGTTGGAACATTGTTGCTATAACATTATCCATTCTTCTGGGAAGGCTTTCCACTAGATGTTGGAACATTGCTGCTATAACAGCCTCCACTCCTATGGGAAGGCTTTCCACTAGATGTTGGAACATTGCTGCTATAACAGCCTCCACTCTTCTGGGAAGGCTTTCCACTAGAAGTTGGAACATTGCTGCTATAATAGCCTCCAGTCTTCTGGGAAGGCTTTCCACTAGATGTTGGAACATTGCTGCTATAACAGCCTCCAATCCTCTGGGAAGGCTTTCCACTAGATGTTGGAACATTGCTGCTATAACAGCCTCCACTCTTCTGGGAAGGCTTTCCATTAGATGTTGGAACATTGCTGCTATAACAGCCTCCACTCCTCTGGGAAGGCTTTCCACTAGATGTTGGAACATTGCTGCTATAACAGCTTCCACTCCTCTGGGAAGGCTTTCCACTAGATGTTGGAACATTGCTGCTATAACAGCCTCCACTCTTCTGGGAAGGCTTTCCACTAGATGTTGGAACATTGCTGCTATAACAGCCTCCACTCTTCTGGGAAGGCTTTCCACTAAATGTTGGAACATTGCTGCTATAACAGCCTCCACTCTTCTGGGAAGGCTTTCCACTAGAAGTTGGAACATTGCTGCTATAATAGCCTCCAGTCTTCTGGGAAGGCTTTCCACTAGATGTTGGAACATTGCTGCTATAACTGCCTCCAATCCTCTGGGAAGGCTTTCCACTAGATGTTGGAACATTGCTGCTATAACAGCTTCCACTCCTCTGGGAAGGCTTTCCACTAGCTGTTGGAACATTGCTGCTATAACAGCCTCCACTCTTCTGGGAAGGCTTTCCACTAGATGTCGGAACATTGCTGCTATAACAGGTTCCACTCCTCTGGGAAGGCTTTCCACTAGCTGTTGGAACATTGCTGCTATAACAGCCTCCACTCTTCTGGGAAGGCTTTCCACTAGATGTCGGAACATTGCTGCTATAACAGCCTCCACTCTTCTGGGAAGGCTTTCCACTAGATGTTGGAACATTGCTGCTATAACAGCTTCCACTCCTCTGGGAAGGCTTTCCACTAGCTGTTGGAACATTGCTGCTATAACAGCCTCCACTCTTCTGGGAAGGCTTTCCATTAGATGTTGGAACATTGCTGCTATAACAGCCTCCACTCCTCTGGGAAGGCTTTCCACTAGATGTTGGAACATTGCTGCTATAACAGCTTCCACTCCTCTGGGAAGGCTTTCCACTAGCTGTTGGAACATTGCTGCTATAACAGCTTTCACTCTTCTGGGAAGGCTTTCCACTAGATGTTGGAACATTGCTGCTATAACAGCCTCCACTCTTCTGGGAAGGCTTTCCACTAGATGTTGGAACATTGCTGCTATAACAGCCTCCACTCTTCTGGGAAGGCTTTCCACTAGAAGTTGGAACATTGCTGCTATAATAGCCTCCAGTCTTCTGGGAAGGCTTTCCACTAGATGTTGGAACATTGCTGCTATAACTGCCTCCAATCCTCTGGGAAGGCTTTCCACTAGATGTTGGAACATTGCTGCTATAACAGCTTCCACTCCTCTGGGAAGGCTTTCCACTAGCTGTTGGAACATTGCTGCTATAACAGCCTCCACTCTTCTGGGAAGGCTTTCCACTAGATGTCGGAACATTGCTGCTATAACAGGTTCCACTCCTCTGGGAAGGCTTTCCACTAGCTGTTGGAACATTGCTGCTATAACAGCCTCCACTCTTCTGGGAAGGCTTTCCACTAGATGTCGGAACATTGCTGCTATAACAGCCTCCACTCTTCTGGGAAGGCTTTCCACTAGATGTTGGAACATTGCTGCTATAACAGCTTCCACTCCTCTGGGAAGGCTTTCCACTAGCTGTTGGAACATTGCTGCTATAACAGCCTCCACTCTTCTGGGAAGGCTTTCCACTAGATGTCGGAACATTGCTGCTATAACAGCTTCCACTCTTCTGGGAAGGCTTTCCACTAGATGTTGGAACATTGCTGCTATAACATCATCCACTCCTCTGGGAAGGCTTTCCACTAGATGTTGGAACATTGCTGCTATAACATTATCCACTCTTCTGGGAAGGCTTTCCACTAGATGTTGGAACATTGCTGCTATAACAGCTTCATCTCCTCTGGGAAGGCTTTCCACTAGATGTTGGAACATTGCTGCTATAACAGCTTCCACTCCTCTGGGAAGGCTTTCCACTAGATGTTGGAACATTGCTGCTATAACAGCTTCCACTCCTCTGGGAAGGCTTTCCACTGGATGTTGGAACATTGCTGCTATAACAGCCTCCACTCTTCTGGGAAGGCTTTCCACTAGATGTTGGAACATTGCTGCTATAACAGCCTCCAGTCTTCTGGGAAGGCTTTCCACTAGATGTTGGAACATTGCTGCTATAACAGCCTCCATTCCTCTGGGAAGGCTTTCCACTAGATGTCGGAACATTGCTGCTTTAACATTCTCCACTCTTCTGGGAAGGCTTTCCACTAGATGTTGGAACATTGCTGCTATAACAGCTTCCACTCTTCTGGGAAGGCTTTCCACTAGCTGTTGGAACATTGCTGCTATAACAGCTTCCACTCTTCTGGGAAGGCTTTCCACTAGATGTTGGAACATTGCTGCTATAACATCATCCACTCCTCTGGGAAGGCTTTCCACTAGATGTTGGAACATTGTTGCTATAACATTATCCATTCTTCTGGGAAGGCTTTCCACTAGATGTTGGAACATTGCTGCTATAACAGCCTCCACTCCTATGGGAAGGCTTTCCACTAGATGTTGGAACATTGCTGCTATAACAGCCTCCAATCCTCTGGGAAGGCTTTCCACTAGATGTCGGAACATTGCTGCTTTAACATTCTCCACTCTTCTGGGAAGGCTTTCCACTAGATGTTGGAACATTGCTGCTATAACAGCTTCCACTCTTCTGGGAAGGCTTTCCACTAGCTGTTGGAACATTGCTGCTATAACAGCTTCCACTCTTCTGGGAAGGCTTTCCACTAGATGTTGGAACATTGCTGCTATAACAGCCTCCACTCTTCTGGGAAGGCTTTCCACTAGATGTTGGAACATTGCTGCTATAACAGCCTCCACTCTTCTGGGAAGGCTTTCCACTAGATGTTGGAACATTGCTGCTATAACAGCCTCCACTCTTCTGGGAAGGCTTTCCACTAGATGTTGGAACATTGCTGCTATAACAGCCTCCAGTCTTCTGGGAGGCTTTCCACTAGATGTTGGAACATTGCTGCTATAACAGCCTCCACTGTTCTGGGAAGGCTTTCCACTAGATGTTGGAACATTGCTGCTATAACAGCCTCCACTCTTCTGGGAAGACTTTCCACTAGATGTTGGAACATTGCTGCTATAACAGCCTCCACTCTTCTGGGAAGGCTTTCCACTAGATGTTGGAACATTGCTGCTATAACATCATCCACTCTTCTGGGTAGGCTTTCCACTGGATGTTGGAACATTGCTGCTATAACATTATCCACTCTTCTGGGAAGGCTTTCCACTAGATGTTGGAACATTGCTGCTATAATAGCTTCCACTCCTCTGGGAAGGCTTTCCACTAGATGTTGGAACATTGCTGCTATAACAGCTTCCACTCCTCTGGGAAGGCTTTCCACTAGATGTCGGAACATTGCTGCTCTAACAGCTTCCACTCTTCTAGGAAGGCTTTCCACTAGATGTTGGAACACTGCTGCTATAACATCATCCACTCTTCTGGGTAGGCTTTCCACTAGATGTTGAAACATTGCTGCTATAACAGCTTCCACTCTTCTGGGAAGTCTTTCCACTAGATGTTGGAACATTGCTGCTATAACAGCCTCCACTCCTCTGGGAAGGCTTTCCACTAGCTGCTGGAACATTGCTGCTATAACAGCTTCCACTCCTCTCGGAAGGCTTTCCACTAGAAGTTGGAACATTGCTGCTATAACAGCTTCCACTCCTCTGGGAAGGCTTTCCACTAGATGTTGGAACATTGCTGCTATAACAGCTTCCACTCCTCTGGGAAGGCTTTCCACTAACTGTTGGAACATTGCTGCTATAACAGCCTCCACTCTTCTGGGAAGGCTTTCCACTAGATGTTGGAACATTGCTGCTATAACAGCATCCACTCTTCTGGGAAGGCTTTCCACTAGATTTTGGAACATTGCTGCTATAACATTATCCACTCTTCTGGGAAGGCTTTCCACTAGATGTTGGAACATTGCTGCTATAACAGCTTCCAATCCTCTGGGAAGGCTTTCCACTAGATGTTGGAACATTGCTGCTATAACAGCCTCCACTCTTCTGGGAAGGCTTTCCACTAGATGTTGGAACATTGCTGCTATAACAGCATCCACTCTTCTGGGAAGGCTTTCCACTAGATGTTGGAACATTGCTGCTATAACAGCCTCCACTCTTCTGGGAAGGCTTTCCACTAGATGTTGGAACATTGCTGCTATAACATCATCCACTCTTCTGGGTAGGCTTTCCACTAGATGTTGGAACATTGCTGCTATAACAGCCTCCACTCTTCTGGGAAGGCTTTCCACTAGATGTTGGAACATTGCTGCTATAACATCATCCACTCCTCTGGGAAGGCTTTCCACTAGATGTTGGAACATTGCTGCTATAACATTATCCACTCTTCTGGGAAGGCTTTCCACTAGATGTTGGAACATTGCTGCTATAACAGCTTCCACTCCTCTGGGAAGGCTTTCCACTAGATGTCGGAACATTGCTGCTCTAACAGCTTCCACTCTTCTAGGAAGGCTTTCCACTAGATGTCGGAACATTGCTGCTATAACAGCTTCCACTCTTCTGGGAAGGCTTTCCACTAGATGTTGGAACACTGCTGCTATAACATCATCCACTCTTCTGGGTAGGCTTTCCACTAGATGTTGGAACATTGCTGCTATAACAGCCTCCACTCTTCTGGGAAGGCTTTCCACTAGATGTTGGAACATTGCTGCTATAACAGCTTCCACTCTTCTGGGAAGGCTTTCCACTAGATGTTGGAACATTGCTGCTATAACAGCTCCACTCCTCTGGGAAGGCTTTCCACTAGATGTTGGAACATTGCTGCTATAACAGCCTCCACTCTTCTGGGAAGGCTTTCCACTAGATGTTGGAACATTGCTGCTATAACAGCTTCCACTCTTCTGGGAAGGCTTTCCACTAGATGTTGGAACATTGCTGCTATAACATCATCCACTCTTCTGGGAAGGCTTTCCACTAGATGTTGGAACATTGCTGCTATAACAGCTTCCACTCCTCTGGGAAGGCTTTCCACTAGAAGTTGGAACATTGCTGCTATAACAGCCTCCACTCTTCTGGGAAGGCTTTCCACTAGATGTTGGAACATTGCTGCTATAACATCATCCACTCTTCTGGGTAGGCTTTCCACTAGATGTTGGAACATTGCTGCCATAACAGCCTCCACTCCTCTGGGAAGGCTTTCCACTAGATGTTGGAACATTGCTGCTATAACAGACTCCACTCCTCTGGGAAGGCTTTCCACTAGATGTTGGAACATTGCTGAGGTGGACTTGATTCCATTCAGTCACAAGAGCATTAGTGAGGTCGGGCAATGATGTTGCGTTCAATTCATCTCAAAGGTGTTCGATGGGGTTTAGGTCAGGGCCGTGTGCAGGCCAGTCAAGTTCTTCCACACCAATCTCGACAAACCATTTCTGTATGGACCTCGTTTTGTGCACGGGGGCATTGATAATCACTAACCTAAAGCCCTCCTTTCTGCCTGGGGGTTAAATCACTAAACTAAAGCACTCCTTTCTGACTGGGGGTTAAATCACTAAACTAAAGCCCTCCTTTCTGCCTGGGGGTTAAATCATTAAACTAAAGCCCTCCTCTCCTCTCTGACTGGGGGATAATCACTAAACTAAAGCCCTCCTCTCCTCTCTGACTGGGGTATAATCACTAAACTAAAGCCCTCCTCTCCTCTCTGACTGGGGGATAATCACTAAACTAAAGCCCTCCTTTCTGCCTGGGGGTTAAATCACTAAACTAAAGCCCTCCTCTCCTCTCTGACTGGGGGATAATCACTAAACTAAAGCCCTCCTCTCCTCTCTGACTGGGGGATAATCACTAAACTAAAGCCCTCCTCTCCTCTCTGACTGGGGGTTAAATCACTAAACTAAAGCCCTCCTCTCCTCTCTGACTGGGGGTTAATCACTAAACTAAAGCCCTCCTTTCTGCCTGGGGGTTAAATCACTAAACTAAAACTCGTCTATATCAGATCATAAAACAACATTAAGACACTAAAACTCTATGATGCAGGACCCACACCGTGGGCCGACGGGGAGATACTTGTGCCATGTGTAATGTCTCTTTCAATAACAGGACTATGACACCATATTAACACAATGTACACGGGTACATTATCTGTCCCCGTTGGCCGTCGGTGTCCTCCGGAGTCTGTGGTTTGTCATTAGGTTCTGGGTTTATAGTTGGAATGAGACGTTGGTGTCCTTGTGCTTGTTTACCCTAGTTCTGAATGATACCATAGGGTCTTATAGACACACACGCACACACACACACACACACACACACACACACACACACACACACACACACCTCCTCTCCACACACACACACACACACACACACACACACACACACACACACACACACACACACTCCTCTCCACACACACACACACACACACACACACACACACACACACACACACACACACACACACACACACACACTCCTCACACACACACACACACACACACACACACACACACACACACACACACACACCTCCTCTCCACACACACACACACACACACACACACACACACACACACACACACACACACACACACCTCCTCTCCACACACACACACACCTCCTCCCACACACACACACACACACACACACACACACACACACACACACACACACACGCAACTCTGGCTCTCGTCGGCGCTCGCCCCATTACCAGTGATAGGATGATGTATGGAACAGACTTCAGAGACCCAACTGGTGTGTGCTTCTCTTCCTCCCCAGACAGAGGTTTAATTGTGCATTGAAGACCGTGTGCTGGATCGGTTGTCTGCATACACAGGTTGTTTACACATTCAGACCTGCTCTTCATTCCTATTGGACGAATTCATCTACAAAGAGTAACATGAAGCTTCACTTCATTAACTGTGGAAGCCCTCGTCTCCGACTGGGGTTAATCACTAAACTAAAGCCCTCCTCTCTGACTGGGGTTAATCACTAAACTAAAGCCCTCCTCTCTGACTGGGGTTAATCACTAAACTAAAGCCCTCCTCTCTGACTGGGGTTAATCACTAAACTAAAGCCCTCCTCTCCTCTCTGACTGGGGTTAATCACTAAACTAAAGCCCTCCTCTCTGACTGGGGTTAATCACTAAACTAATGCCCTCCTCTCCTCTCTGACTGGGGTTAATCATTAAACTAAAGCCCTCCTCTCTGACTGGGGTTAATCACTAATCTAAAGCCCTCCTCTCTGACTGGGGTTAATCACTAAACTAAAGCCCTCCTCTCTGACTGGGGTTAATCACTAAACTAAAGCCCTCCTCTCTGACTGGGGTTAATCACTAAACTAAAGCCCTCCTCTCTGACTGGGGTTAATCACTAAACTAAAGCCCTCCTCTCTGACTGGGGTTGATCACTAAACTAAAGCCCTCCTCTCTGACTGGGGTTAATCACTAAACTAAAGCCCTCCTCTCTGACTGGGGTTAATCACTAATCTAAAGCCCTCCTCTCTGACTGGGGTTAATCACTAAACTAAAGCCCTCCTCTCTGACTGGGGTTAATCACTAAACTAAAGCCCTCCTCTCTGACTGGGGTTAATCACTAAACTAAAGCCCTCCTCTCTGACTGGGGTTAATCACTAAACTAAAGCCCTCCTCTCTGACTGGGGTTAATCACTAAACTAAAGCCCTCCTCTCTGACTGGGGTTAATCACTAAACTAAAGCCCTCCTCTCTGACTGGGGTTAATCACTAATCTAAAGCCCTCCTCTCTGACTGGGGTTAATCACTAAACTATAGCCCTCCTCTCTGACTGGGGTTAATCACTAAACTAAAGCCCTCCTCTCCTCTCTGACTGGGGTTAATCACTAAACTAAAGCTCTCCTCTCTGACTGGGGTTAATCACTAAACTAAAGCCATCCTCTCCTCTCTGACTGGGGTTAATCATTAAACTAAAGCCCTCCTCTCCTCTCTGACTGGGGTTAATCACTAAACTAAAGCCCTCCTCTCCTCTCTGACTGGGGTTAATCACTAAACTAAAGCTCTCCTCTCTGACTGGGGTTAATCACTAAACTAAAGCCATCCTCTCCTCTCTGACTGGGGTTAATCATTAAACTAAAGCCCTCCTCTCCTCTCTGACTGGGGTTAATCACTAAACTAAAGCCCTCCTCTCCTCTCTGACTGGGGTTAATCACTAAACTAAAGCCCTCCTCTCCTCTCTGACTGGGGTTAATCACTAAACTAAAGCTCTCCTCTCCTCTCTGACTGGGGTTAATCACTAAACTAAAGCCCTCCTCTCCTCTCTGACTGGGGTTAATCACTAAACTAAAGCTCTCCTCTCTGACTGGGGTTAATCACTAAACTAAAGCCCTCCTCTCCTCTCTGACTGGGGTTAATCACTAAACTAAAGCCCTCCTCTCCTCTCTGACTGGGGTTAATCACTAAACTAAAGCTCTCCTCTCCTCTCTGACTGGGGTTAATCACTAAACTAAAGCTCTCGTCTTCGCCTGGGGTTAATCACTAAACTAAAGCCCTCCTCTCCTCTCTGACTGGGGTTAATCACTAAACTAAAGCTCTCGTCTCCGACTGGGGTTAATCACTAAACTAAAGCCCTCCTCTCCTCTCTGACTGGGGTTAATCACTAAACTAAAGCCCTCCTCTCCTCTCTGACTGGGGTTAATCACTAAACTAAAGCCCTCCTCTCCTCTCTGACTGGGGTTAATCACTAAACTAAAGCTCTCCTCTCCTCTGACTGGGGTTAATCACTAAACTAAAACTCTCGTCTCCGACTGGGGTTAATCACTAAACTAAAGCCCTCCTCTCCTCTCTGACTGGGGTTAATCACTAAACTAAAGCCCTCCTCTCCTATCTGACTGGGGTTAATCACTAAACTAAAGCTCTCCTCTCTGACTGGGGTTAATCACTAAACTAAAGCCCTCCTCTCCTATCTGACTGGGGTTAATCACTAAACTAAAGCTCTCCTCTCTGACTGGGGTTAATCACTAAACTAAAGCCCTCCTCTCTGACTGGGGTTAATCACTAAACTAAAGCTCTCCTCTCCTCTCTGAATGGGGTTAATCACTAAACTAAAGCTCTCCTCTCCTCTCTGAATGGGGTTAATCACTAAACTAAAGCTCTCCTCTCCTCTCTGACTGGGGTTAATCACTAAACTAAAGCCCTCCTCTCTGACTGGGGTTAATCACTAAACTAAAGCCCTCCTCTCTGACTGGGGTTAATCACTAAACTAAAGCCCTCCTCTCTGACTGGGGTTAATCACTAAACTAAAGCCCTCCTCTCTGACTGGGGTTGATCACTAAACTAAAGCCCTCCTCTCTGACTGGGGTTAATCACTAAACTAAAGCCCTCCTCTCTGACTGGGGTTAATCACTAATCTAAAGCCCTCCTCTCTGACTGGGGTTAATCACTAAACTAAAGCCCTCCTCTCTGACTGGGGTTAATCACTAAACTAAAGCCCTCCTCTCTGACTGGGGTTAATCACTAAACTAAAGCCCTCCTCTCTGACTGGGGTTAATCACTAAACTAAAGCCCTCCTCTCTGACTGGGGTTAATCACTAAACTAAAGCCCTCCTCTCTGACTGGGGTTAATCACTAAACTAAAGCCCTCCTCTCTGACTGGGGTTAATCACTAATCTAAAGCCCTCCTCTCTGACTGGGGTTAATCACTAAACTATAGCCCTCCTCTCTGACTGGGGTTAATCACTAAACTAAAGCCCTCCTCTCCTCTCTGACTGGGGTTAATCACTAAACTAAAGCTCTCCTCTCTGACTGGGGTTAATCACTAAACTAAAGCCATCCTCTCCTCTCTGACTGGGGTTAATCATTAAACTAAAGCCCTCCTCTCCTCTCTGACTGGGGTTAATCACTAAACTAAAGCCCTCCTCTCCTCTCTGACTGGGGTTAATCACTAAACTAAAGCCCTCCTCTCCTCTCTGACTGGGGTTAATCACTAAACTAAAGCTCTCCTCTCCTCTCTGACTGGGGTTAATCACTAAACTAAAGCCCTCCTCTCCTCTCTGACTGGGGTTAATCACTAAACTAAAGCTCTCCTCTCTGACTGGGGTTAATCACTAAACTAAAGCCCTCCTCTCCTCTCTGACTGGGGTTAATCACTAAACTAAAGCCCTCCTCTCCTCTCTGACTGGGGTTAATCACTAAACTAAAGCTCTCCTCTCCTCTCTGACTGGGGTTAATCACTAAACTAAAGCTCTCGTCTTCGCCTGGGGTTAATCACTAAACTAAAGCCCTCCTCTCCTCTCTGACTGGGGTTAATCACTAAACTAAAGCTCTCGTCTCCGACTGGGGTTAATCACTAAACTAAAGCCCTCCTCTCCTCTCTGACTGGGGTTAATCACTAAACTAAAGCCCTCCTCTCCTCTCTGACTGGGGTTAATCACTAAACTAAAGCCCTCCTCTCCTAACTGACTGGGGTTAATCACTAAACTAAAGCTCTCCTCTCTGACTGGGGTTAATCACTAAACTAAAGCCCTCCTCTCCTATCTGACTGGGGTTAATCACTAAACTAAAGCTCTCCTCTCTGACTGGGGTTAATCACTAAACTAAAGCCCTCCTCTCTGACTGGGGTTAATCACTAAACTAAAGCTCTCCTCTCCTCTCTGAATGGGGTTAATCACTAAACTAAAGCTCTCCTCTCCTCTCTGAATGGGGTTAATCACTAAACTAAAGCTCTCCTCTCCTCTCTGACTGGGGTTAATCACTAAACTAAAGCCCTCCTCTCTGACTGGGGTTAATCACTAAACTAAAGCCCTCCTCTCTGACTGGGGTTAATCACTAAACTAAAGCCCTCCTCTCTGACTGGGGTTAATCACTAAACTAAAGCCCTCCTCTCTGACTGGGGTTGATCACTAAACTAAAGCCCTCCTCTCTGACTGGGGTTAATCACTAAACTAAAGCCCTCCTCTCTGACTGGGGTTAATCACTAATCTAAAGCCCTCCTCTCTGACTGGGGTTAATCACTAAACTAAAGCCCTCCTCTCTGACTGGGGTTAATCACTAAACTAAAGCCCTCCTCTGACTGGGGTTAATCACTAAACTAAAGCCCTCCTCTCTGACTGGGGTTAATCACTAAACTAAAGCCCTCCTCTCTGACTGGGGTTAATCACTAAACTAAAGCCCTCCTCTCTGACTGGGGTTAATCACTAAACTAAAGCCCTCCTCTCTGACTGGGGTTAATCACTAATCTAAAGCCCTCCTCTCTGACTGGGGTTAATCACTAAACTATAGCCCTCCTCTCTGACTGGGGTTAATCACTAAACTAAAGCCCTCCTCTCCTCTCTGACTGGGGTTAATCACTAAACTAAAGCTCTCCTCTCTGACTGGGGTTAATCACTAAACTAAAGCCATCCTCTCCTCTCTGACTGGGGTTAATCATTAAACTAAAGCCCTCCTCTTCTCTCTGACTGGGGTTAATCACTAAACTAAAGCCCTCCTCTCCTCTCTGACTGGGGTTAATCACTAAACTAAAGCCCTCCTCTCCTCTCTGACTGGGGTTAATCACTAAACTAAAGCTCTCCTCTCCTCTCTGACTGGGGTTAATCACTAAACTAAAGCCCTCCTCTCCTCTCTGACTGGGGTTAATCACTAAACTAAAGCTCTCCTCTCTGACTGGGGTTAATCACTAAACTAAAGCCCTCCTCTCCTCTCTGACTGGGGTTAATCACTAAACTAAAGCCCTCCTCTCCTCTCTGACTGGGGTTAATCACTAAACTAAAGCTCTCCTCTCCTCGCTGACTGGGGTTAATCACTAAACTAAAGCTCTCGTCTTCGCCTGGGGTTAATCACTAAACTAAAGCCCTCCTCTCCTCTCTGACTGGGGTTAATCACTAAACTAAAGCTCTCGTCTCCGACTGGGGTTAATCACTAAACTAAAGCCCTCCTCTCCTCTCTGACTGGGGTTAATCACTAAACTAAAGCCCTCCTCTCCTCTCTGACTGGGGTTAATCACTAAACTAAAGCCCTCCTCTCCTCTCTGACTGGGGTTAATCACTAAACTAAAGCTCTCCTCTCCTCTGACTGGGGTTAATCACTAAACTAAAACTCTCGTCTCCGACTGGGGTTAATCACTAAACTAAAGCCCTCCTCTCCTCTCTGACTGGGGTTAATCACTAAACTAAAGCCCTCCTCTCCTATCTGACTGGGGTTAATCACTAAACTAAAGCTCTCCTCTCTGACTGGGGTTAATCACTAAACTAAAGCCCTCCTCTCCTATCTGACTGGGGTTAATCACTAAACTAAAGCTCTCCTCTCTGACTGGGGTTAATCACTAAACTAAAGCCCTCCTCTCTGACTGGGGTTAATCACTAAACTAAAGCTCTCCTCTCCTCTCTGAATGGGGTTAATCACTAAACTAAAGCTCTCCTCTCCTCTCTGAATGGGGTTAATCACTAAACTAAAGCTCTCCTCTCCTCTCTGACTGGGGTTAATCACTAAACTAAAGCCCTCCTCTCCTCTCTGACTGGGGTTAATCACTAAACTAAAGCTCTCCTCTCCTCTCTGACTGGGGTTAATCACTAAACTAAAGCCCTCCTCTCCTCTCTGACATGGGTTAATCACTAAACTAAAGCCCTCCTCTCCTCTCTGACTGGGGTTAATCACTAAACTAAAGCTCTCCTCTCCTCTCTGACTGGGGTTAATCACTAAACTAAAGCCCTCCTCTCCTCTCTGACTGGGGTTAATCACTAAACTAAATCCCTCCTCTCCTCTCTGACTGGGGTTAATCACTAAACTAAAGCTCTCCTCTCCTCTCTGACTGGGGTTAATCACTAAACTAAAGCTCTCCTCTCCTCTCTGACTGGGGTTAATCACTAATCGAAAGCCCTCCTCTCCTCTCTGACTGGGGTTAATCACTAAACTAAAGCCCTCCTCTCTGACTGGGGTTAATCACTAATCTAAAGCTCTCCTCTCTGACTGGGGTTAATCACTAAACTAAAGCTATCCTCTCTGACTGGGGTTAATCACTAAACTAAAGCCCTCCTCTCCTCTCTGACTGGGGTTAATCACTAAACTAAAGCTCTCCTCTCCTCTCTGACTGGGGTTAATCACTAAACTAAAGCCCTCCTCTCCTCTCTGACTGGGGTTAATCACTAAACTAAAGCCCTCCTCTCCTCTCTGACTGGGGTTAATCACTAAACTAAAGCCCTCCTCTCCTATCTGACTGGGGTTAATCACTAAACTAAAGCTCTCCTCTCCTTTCTGACTGGGGTTAATCACTAAACTAAAGCTCTCGTCTCCGACTGGGGTTAATCAATAAACTAAAGCCCTCCTCTCCTCTCAGACTGGGGTTAATCACTAAACTAAAGCCCTCCTCTCCTCTCTGACTGGGGTTAATCACTAAACTAAAGCCCTCCTCTCTGACTGGGGTTAATCACTAAACTAAAGCCCTCCTCTCCTCTCTGACTGGGGTTAATCACTAATCTAAAGCTTTCCTCTCCTCTCCGACTGGGGTTAATCAATAAACTAAAGCCCTCCTCTCCTCTCTGACTGGGGTTAATCACTAAACTAAAGCCCTCCTCTCCTCTCTGACTGGGGTTAATCACTAAACTAACGCCCTCCTCTCTGACTGGGGTTAATCACTAAACTAAAGCCCTCCTCTCCTCTCTGACTGGGGTTAATCACTAATCTAAAGCTTTCCTCTCCTCTCTGACTGGGGTTAATCACTAAACTAAAGCCCTCCTCTCTGACTGGGGTTAATCACTAAACTAAAGCCCTCCTCTCCTATCTGACTGGGGTTAATCACTAAACTAAAGCTCTCCTCTCCTCTCTGACTGGGGTTAATCACTAAACTAAAGCTCTCGTCTCCGACTGGGGTTAATCAATAAACTAAAGCCCTCCTAACCTCTCAGACTGGGGTTAATCACTAAACTAAAGCCCTCCTCTCCTCTCTGACTGGGGTTAATCACTAAACTAAAGCCCTCCTCTCTGACTGGGGTTAATCACTAAACTAAAGCCCTCCTCTCCTCTCTGACTGGGGTTATTCACTAATCTAAAGCTTTCCTCTCCTCTCCGACTGGGGTTAATCAATAAACTAAAGCTCTCCTCTCCTCTCTGACTGGGGTTAATCACTAAACTAAAGCCCTCCTCTCCTCTCTGACTGGGGTTAATCACTAAACTAACGCCCTCCTCTCTGACTGGGGTTAATCACTAAACTAAAGCCCTCCTCTCCTCTCTGACTGGGGTTAATCACTAATCTAAAGCTTTCCTCTCCTCTCTGACTGGGGTTAATCACTAAACTAAAGCCCTCCTCTCTGATTGGGGTTAATCACTAAACTAAAGCCCTCCTCTCCTCTCTGACTGGGGTTAATCACTAAACTAAAGCGCTCCTCTCCTCTCTGACTGGGGTTAATCACTAAACTAAAGCCCTCCTCTCTGACTGGGGTTAATCACTAAACTAAAGCTCTCCTCTCCTCTCTGAATGGGGTTAATCACTAAACTAAAGCCCTCCTCTCCTCTCTGTCTGGGGTTAATCACTAAACTAAAGCTCTCCTCTTCTCTCTGACTTGGGTTAATCACTAATCTAAAGCCCTCCTCTCCTCTCTGACTGGGGTTAATCACTAATCTAAAGCCCTCCTCTCCTCTCTGACTGGGGTTAATCACTAAACTAAAGCCCTCCTCTCCTCTCTGACTGGGGTTAATCACTAAATTAAAGCCCTCCTCTCCTCTCTGACTGGGGTTAATCACTAAACTAAAGCCCTCCTCTCCTCTCTGACTGGGGTTAATCACTAAACTAAAGCTCTCCTCTCCTCTCTGACTCTAACACTCTGTAAAAGAGGGTTAAGTCAATACTTATAAACTAATAAAATGTAATTATTATAGAGGACTAATGTCAAGACAAATTGTAAAATAAATATGTGAAGTGATTACACTGATCAACGTAGCTTAAAATGTGTGGACGTTCACACACAAGTTTCCCGCCGTAATAAAGTGGCATGGTTGCACACGGATCACGGAGACATCTCAAACAGCACCCTGTTCCCTCAATCCCTATGGAGTACACTGGCTTTAGACCAGGGCCCCATAGTGGTCTGTGCAGGTAAAAGAGGACGCACCATTTAGGACTCACACCACCTACATGTATTACGCAATAGCTTAAACACACCTAGGTCGTATCACAAAGGACACCCTATTCCCTATTTAGTGCACTTCTTTTCACCAGGGCCGAATGGTGAATAATAGGGAATAGGGTTCCGTTTAGGATTCATTATTACATCACAATGCAACGGGTTCTAATTTCACATCCTGCGTGTCCTTTGAGGGGAAAGCAGCCTGGTATGTATCTACACCTGTAGAAACAGGCCCTGAAAACAGGGACAACCTCAGGCAGCTTTTAATAATGCATTAACCACTTATTCTTTAAGGAACACACACACACACACACACACACCGATTAATTATGAAACAGACACACACACACTTATAATTCTGTACACACACACACGCGTGCACACACACACACACACACGCACACACACACACACACACACACACACACACACACCTCACACCGGCACCAAGCCACTGGCTTTGTGGTACAGTCCTCCGTCCTCCCTGACGCCATTTGCATTTTAAAGCCCCTGTTCCTCATCAGACCCCACTGTAATTACTTTGTATCGGGGGTCTGTCTGTGTGTTGATTGGCTAACTGTAGTTTGCACGAGGCTAATTGTAAAAAAAGACTGGCCAACTTCATTAAACAAATGAATGTGCTGTGAATTGTCGCTTGTTTTTTCCTCAACGGCCCGAGTCCCAAATTGGCCATCTATTCCCTACTATTATTAATGAACCACTACTGGCCAGAGCCTCCCCACAAAACGTAGTGCACTAACTATGAAATAGGGCTCCATGAGCCGCAGCCATTAAATGAAACAGGTGACGATGACCTTTTCCAAGGTCCTTTTCCTGTTACGGTTCAACTTCCTGTCATCTGTCTGGCAGATGTTGCAATTAAATATTCTGGCCGACCCGACGCTATGATTTCTTCTTCTTTCTTTTTATTTTTATGTTCGTAATTAGCTTTTAAACAATAAGCAAAATGTTAATTCCTTTTAATTATTACGCATATTCGATTTGAGTCGATGAAAATGTCAAGAGTAGAAACGACATTAACATGACAGTTTTAATGAGGGAGGACATAACAGACGGGAGATTTACCTGTGGAGCTGAACCACTTCAGCTGTGTGTGTGTGTGTGTGTGTGTGTGTGTGTGTGTGTGTGTGTGTGTGTGTGTGTGTGTGTGTGTGTGTGTGTGTGTGTGTGTGTGTGTGTGTACAGCATTATAAATGTGTACATGCGGGCGTGTGTGTGTGTACAGAATTATAAGTGTGTGTGTGTGTGTGTGTGTGTGTGTGTGTGTGTGTGTGTGTGTGTGTGTGTGTGTGTGTGTGTACAGCATTATAAATGTGTGTGTGTGTGTGTGTGTGTGTACAGCATTATAAATGTGTGTGTGTGTGTGTGTGTGTATGTGTGTACAGCATTATAAATGTGTGTGTGTGTGTGTGTGTGTGTGTGTACAGCAAAAATATAAATGTGTGTGTGTGTTAAAAAATATGTGTGTACAGAATAAATGTGTGTGTGTGTGTGTGTGTGTATGTGTGTACAGCAATATAAATGTGTTTTAATGTGTGTGTGTTATGTGTGTACAGCAATAAATGGAAGATTAGTAAAATATCAAATCAGTTTTTTACCTTTAAAAAATAATTAGACCCGGAAGTACAAGAGAGTTCCACATTATAACAAAATCAAACCTCCATTTTAATTGAGACGCATGATTAGCTCGGGTCCAATCAGTAACATTAGTACAAATCAACAGTAGAAGAAGAAGTGTGCAGGATCGGTGAGCCTTTATCGTGTAAAATGACGTTATCCAAAACGTGGATTAGATTAGATAATCAGGCTGTATTGTTCTCCGAGGCTGGAGACGACGAACAGGAAGTAGATGTCTAGCATGGCTGTATCCCAAAATGGCACCCTGTTCCCTCTATAGTGGGCCCTAGGCAGAGGTAGGGCGCTACGTAAGGGAACAGGGTGCTCTTAGGGACGCAGCGCACCCTGTGTTGTCGTTGTATTTTTTCTAATGATATTCAAGCCTCATCAGCCCTGATTTAGAAGGAGTTTAATTATAATTGATTGATTGTTTATTTGCTCTCTCATTGACAGTGAAAATATATATATATATTTTTAAATATCCTTGTTAATTGTACGGTAGTGAGTTGAAGAACACCTTTTTTTTTTTTAAAAGAGAGATTTTGTTTGGTTGTATTGTGAGATACGCCTTGATCACATGGATTCACGATGTAAAACGTTGACCTGCCATTCAGTATATGTTTTAAACCTCGCTGTCACCCGGGAATTGGAGATTAACAAGGAAGTTATTGACTGGTCTGTTGCACGGTTCTCAAATGAGTAATCTGGTGACAAAAACAATACAAATAAATGGCTGGAATCCACAGCACACCACCCATTTATAGAGCAGCACACCACCCATTTATAGAGCAGCACACCACCCATTTATAGAGCAGCACACCACCCATTTATAGAGCAGCACACCACCCATTTATAGAACAGCACACCACCCATTTATAGAGCAGCACACCACCCATTTATAGAGCAGTACACCACCCATTTATAGATTAGCACACCACCCATTTATAGAGCAGCACACCACCCATTTATAGAGCAGCACACCACCCATTTATAGAGCAGCACACCACCCATTTATAGAGCAGCACACCACCCATTTACAGAGCAGCACACCACCCATTTATAGAGCAGCACACCACCCATTTATAGAGCAGCACACCACCCATTTATAGAGCAGCACACCACCCATTTACAGAGCAGCACACCACCCATTTATAGAGCAGCACACCACCCATTTATAGAGCAGGAAACCACCCATTTATAGAGCAGCACACCACACATTTATAGAGAAGCACACCACCCATTTATAGAGCAGCACACCACCACACCACCCATTTATAGAGCAGCACACCACCCATTTATAGAGCAGCAAACCACCCATTTATAGAGCAGCACACCACCCATTTATAGAGCAGCACACCACCCATGTATAGAGCAGCACACCACCCATTTATAGAGCAGCACACCACCCATGTATAGAGCAGCACACCACCCATTTATAGAGCAGCACACCACCCATTTATAGAGCAGCGCGCCACCCATTTATAGAGCAGCGCACCACCCATTTATAGAGCAGCACACCACCCATTTATAGAGCAGCACACCACCCATGTATAGAACAGCACACCACCCATTTATAGAGCAGCACACCACCCATGTATAGAGCAGCACACCACCCATTTATAGAGCAGCACACCACCCATTTATAGAGCAGCACGCCACCCATTTATAGAGCAGCACACCACCCATTTATAGAGCAGCACACCACCCATGTATAGAGCAGCACACCACCCATTTATAGAGCAGCACACCACCCATTTATAGAGCAGCACACCACCCATTTATAGTGCAGCACACCACCCATTTACAGAGCAGCACACCACCCATTTATAGAGCAGCACACCACCCATTTATAGAGCAGCACACCACCCATTTATAGAGCAGCACACCACCCATGTATAGAGCAGCACACCACCCATTTATAGAGCAGCACACCACCCATTTATAGAGCAGCACACCACCCATTTACAGAGCAGCACACCACCCATTTATAGAGCAGCACACCACCCATTTATAGAGCAGCACACCACCCATTTATAGAGCAGCACACCACCCATTTATAGAGCAGCACACCACCCATGTATAGAGCAGCACACCACCCATTTATAGAGCAGCACACCACCCATTTATAGAGCAGCACACCACCCATTTATAGTGCAGCACACCACCCATTTACAGAGCAGCACACCACCCATTTATAGAGCAGCACACCACCCATTTATAGTGCAGCACACCACCCATTTACAGAGCTGCACACCACCCATTTATAGAGCAGCACACCACCCATTTATAGAGCAGCACACCACCCATTTATAGAGCAGCACACCACCCATTTATAGAGCAGCACACCACCCATTTATAGAGCAGCACACCACCCATTTATAGTGCAGCACACCACCCATTTACAGAGCTGCACACCACCCATTTATAGAGCAGCACACCACCCATTTATAGAGCAGCACACCACCCATTTATAGAGCAGCACACCACCCATTTATAGAGCAGCACACCACCCATTTATAGAGCAGCACACCACCCATTTATAGAGCAGCACACCACCCATTTATAGAGCTGGTTAAACACATGTAAATCAACAGCACACCACCCATTTATAGAGCTGGTTAAACACATGTAAATCCACAGCACACCACCCATTTATAGAGCTGGATAAACACATGTAAATCCACAGCACACCACCCATTTATAGAGCTGGATAAACACATGTAAATCCACAGCACACCACCCATTTATAGAGCTGGATAAACACATGTAAATCCACAGCACACCACCCATTTATAGAGCTGGATAAACATATGTAAATCCACAGCACACCACCCATTTATAGAGCTGCACACCACCCATTTATAGAGCTGGATAAACATATGTAAATCCACAGCACACCACCCATTTATAGAGCAGCACACCACCCATTTACAGAGCAGCACACCACCCATTTATAGAGCAGCACACCACCCATTTATAGAGCTGGATAAACATATTTAAACCCAGATTAATATTTTCTTACTCGTTCCTTTAAAGCCCCTCAGCTCCTGTGTAAATGAGACAACTGACTAAGAAGTTCTTTACGTGAACATTGTGAGTAGGTTCAACGGGGGGGGCCTCACAGGAGACCTTAACGAACAGACAACACTGCTGTCTAAAACTAAACCGTTACCGGGGTTACCGTTACCGGGGTTACCGTTACCGGGGTATCAGATCATTTAAGCAGAAACGTAGAAAAATACCTTCCAGGTCAGATTTCAGTCAGGCGTTAATGGGGGCAGCTCGTAGCTTGTAGTGATTCAGACAGGCAGCGCCTCAGGTCAGATTTCAGTCAGGCGTTAATGGGGGCAGCTCGTAGCTTGTAGTGATTCAGACAGGCAGCGCCTCAGGTCAGATTTCAGTCAGGCATTAATGGGGGGCAGCTCGTAGCTTGTAGTGATTCAGACAGGCAGCGCCTCAGGTCAGCCGACTCCTAGTCGGGTCCACCGGGGGGCAATGGCCCAGCTGCAAATTACTCAGTCTCAGGTATCACAATAAATCATCTAGATTACGTCGGAGGTTATTCTTACTTATTCTTTTATAAACTGAAAGTAGTTTTGTATTCATGTGGAATTATGAGTAAGTTTATTCACAATGAAAATGAATAAATGTGTTTTAAATGTCTCCAGCTTCTCTTCAGCACTGCAGCAGATGAGGTAATAATAAGATATTAAGATATTGAGATATTAAATCAAACTTTATTAAATGAAACCTCATTTATATTCCCGCTGCTCTTCCAACATATATATATATTGTACGGTTATTAAGAGATATAATTAAGAGATACATTCAAATTGTAAAACGGTAAAATAACAGTGAATATCAGGGAATAGTGCAGTAATAGATAAAAGGGTAAGAAATAATGAATTAATTCATAATAAATACTTTATTTCCTGTACTGAGATGTATTGTGATAGTCTATCTACATTTCCTGTACTGAGATGTATTGTGATAGTCTATCTACATTTCCTGTACTGAGATGTATTGTGATAGTCTAGCTACATTCCCTGTACTGAGATGTATTGTGAAGTCTAGCTACATTTCCTGTACTGAGATGTATTGTGAAGTCTAGCTACATTCCCTGTACTGAGCTGGATTGTGAAGTCTAGCTACATTTCCTGCACTGAGATGTATTGTGAAGTCTAGCTACATTTCCTGCACTGAGATGTATTGTGATAGTCTAGCTACATTTCCTGTACTGAGCTGGATTGTGAAGTAGCTACATTCCCTGTACTGAGATGTATTGTGAAGTCTAGCTACATTTCCTGTACTGAGATGGATTGTGAAGTTTAGCTACATTTCCTGTACTGATATGTATTGTGAAGTCTAGCTACATTTCCTGTACTGATATGTATTGTGAAGTCTAGCTACATTTCCTGTACTGAGATGTATTGTGATAGTCTAGCTACATTCCCTGTACTGAGATGTATTGTGATAGTCTAGCTACATTCCCTGTACTGAGACGTATTGTGAAGTGACAGGTCCTGATTGTTCCTCAGTAGGTCTACACCCGTGGGGACCAAGTATGTGAACTGTAAAGTATTTCTGTCTTTAATGTCTTTTTCGATACGTGTCGAAACCCAGTAAGACTAACGGCTGCCATTGGCACCGACTAAATAAATAAAATCCTGGTTCAGTTTCCTTCAGTAGACCCGTAGGGATCAAATCCTGGTTCAGTCTCCTTCAGTAGACCCATAGGGATCCAATCCTGGATAAGTTTCCTTCAGTAGATCCATAGGGATCAAGTCCTGGTTCAGTTTCCTTCAGTACACCCATAGGGATCAAGTCCTGGTTCAGTCTCCTTCAGTAGACCCATAGGGATCAAGTCCTGGTTGAGTCTCCTTCAGTAGACCCATAGGGATCAAGTCCTGGTTCAGTCTCCTTCAGTAGACCCATAGGGATCAAGTCCTGGTTGAGTCTCCTTCAGTAGACCCATAGGGATCAAGACCTGGTTCAGTCTCCTTCAGTAGACCCATAGGGACCAAATCCTGGTTCAGTCTCCTTCAGTAGACCCATAGGGATCAAGTCCTGGTTCAGTCTCCTTCAGTAGACCCATAGGGATCAAGTCCTGGTTCAGTTTCTTTCAGAAGATCCATAGGGATCAAATCCTGTTTCATTTTCCTTCAGTAGACCCATAGGGATCAAGTCCTGGTTCAGTCTCCTTCAGTAGACCCATAGGGACCAAGATCTGGTTCACTCTCTAAACATGTGTCCCAAATGGCACCTTATTCCCTATTTAGTGCACTTATTTTTACTAGAGCTCCATGGGCCCTGTCCAAAAGTAGTTCACTACAAAGTCAGTAGTGTTCCATTTGTCCCACATCCTCAGTCTGATCTCCATCTGGCCCCAGGGTTCCATTTGGCCCACATCCTCAGTCTGATCTCCCTCTGGCCCCAGGGTTCCATTTGGCCCACATCCTCAGACTGATCTCCCTCTGACCCCAGGGTTCCATTTGGCCCACATCCTCA